>NC_142374.1:0-171250 GCF_059441005.1 Hippichthys cyanospilos | reverse complement strand
CCTTTTCGGGACTGGGTCTCAGCTCCACATCTGAGTACTGAGGGTTGACATGAAGCCAAAGGAGTGATGCCATTTGAGAAGTTGTGTGAAAAACATGTGTCTTGTACGTGCTTAACAAAGTCCGCATATACGTTGTAAACTGCATGTTGTGTGATGTGGATCTGCGTGTGTATCTGTCAGTTTGCTGGTGTGTAACTATTGGTGTGTTACATGTTTGTATGTTAGATTGTTAGAAATAAACAATGATATTTGTTGAAATTTGGCTAAAATACATTGTTAGATCGGGCTTGATCTAGTCTGCATGGTTAAAAGTCAAAATGACAAATTTGAGATGGTTTCAAACCTGAGGTTTGTGGGCAGAAACTGGTCCATTCACAGGGTTAATTCTCAGCACACAGGTGAAATGAGAAATATGGAAAAATATATTATGGGATCAGTTGAGACTAAATTAAGAATTAGGATGTTTTCAAATGCTAGATTAACTGGCAATGAATAATTAATGGTTGATACACAAAATACACAAAGTTGTTGTGTTATATGTGAGGCTATGCCAGGGGTGGATAGCCAGATGACGTTGAATTATAAATGTTGTTTTTTCATAGCTTAATAACATGTTGGCATGTTGTCGTATGATAGCCAGCTTTGGAGACTGTGGTATGAAAATGAGAAGTGATTGTGAGTGTAAGCCTGTGAAGCTTGCTCTGTTGAAATTTTCACACAGTTTGCTGCATGTGTTGCTGTTATTGTTGTTGTCACAGTTGTGAGAATTGTCGTTTTTGCTAAAGTTGATTTTGTTGTTGTTGCTTTTGTTGTTCTTCAAAGTGGAAAATATTTTAAATTGGCAAATTGATAGAGACCACTGAATTTGTTAGAACAAAGCTGAAGAAAAATTTCAAATAGCAAAATCGATAAAAGAGAAAAAGTTGAATCTGGAAATAGCAGCAGCCACTAAATGACCTGTAGAGAAAATAAAACAGCCAAGTAGACACCAAACAAAGCTGCTTGCGAGAATTGCAGATAACGGGACAAACAGAGGCGCGGAGAGCAGGGGTGGCAATCAGAGGCCTCTGCCTCCCTTTTTGACCGCGACTGCAACCTTTTGTTTTTGTAATTTATCCTCCACTTTCTGAAAACAGGAATGCGACCCTTCTCTACCAACCACACCTGTATAGAAAATTGCATAGATACGTGATAGAGAGTTGTTTTTCATGATCCAAGTAGCAAACCCTGCATGTTAAGACAAACGGAGGCAGAAAGGGCAGAATTATTTTTGTATACTGGCCCTGCTCAAAAAAACAAGTACGCAAAAGCGGAAGAAAGCCTGGCACCTTACAAAATATGAATCTAAAAGGTAGAAGATTGATGCCTTATATGTAATAATTGTTTGGAGAGATTAGCATGATAGGATCAGATCTTACAGTAAAATAGATTCAACTGTGCAAAAGGAGGATGAACCAGTTGATATGTTAATTGTTTGATATAGTATAGTTTGCAAGAGTTTTCTAAAAACAAATCACATTATGGTAGATAATGGATAAACAGGCTGAAAATATTGACAGCAGCTGAAAAAATGCAAGGCTAAAGGAACTATACTACAAACAAAAATGTAGATGTGAGTGACCTCCAACACTCAGAGATTAGATAAATCGACTACTCAGCTGAGAGTGGAGTAGAAGAAGAAAAGTAGAAGAATGTAGGGGAGAAAACAGACATTCTGGTGTGATGGAGAAGAGGAAGTGCATTGTGTTGGAAACAGGAATTGTGGTAGCGGAAAAGAAGGATGTAAGAGAGAGTTGAAAGACAAAATTGAATGCATTAGAATGTTGGCGTTGTGGCAAGAAAGATTTTCGGCAAGTGGAAACAAATGGAAGAAGGTTGGCAGAACTAATGAGATAAGGATGGCAGAAATTTTTACTGACAGACAAAAGGAGGCCATTGCAAAAGCCCAAAAACACAGACTAAAAGACAAATGATGTCATTTTTGAGGCTGAATAATTATTGAAACATATGGATTCCAAAAATTGTTTTGAATTGACTAGGCCACTGTTTGATCTCAGTTATGAAAAAAGCTGACGAGGCATTTTACAGTGTGAAATTGGAATTGGTTTAATTCATCCGTATTGACACTACCAGATTACAGCAAACCATTTGAGCAAAGAGTGACCGCTAAACAGGGATTCATGACTTCAGTTTTGTTGCAGAAGCATGACGGTGTCATGGATTTTGGGTTGTGGGTTTATTTTGAGGGGTTCTGTTCCTTTGTTTCCGTATATAGTTCCTGTTCCCGCTCCGGTTGCGTCTTTCTGCGTTTAGTTTTGATGTAGTCCACCTGTCCGTGTTACCCGCCCCTCGTGTCCTCCAATCCGCTCCCTTTGCCTGTTGTCTCTGCCCAGCTGCCGTGTGTTTGTTTGATTAGAGCTGTATGTATTTAAACCTGGTTTTCGTTACAGCCCGCGTCGGAACATTGTCTCTGTCACGTCATGTCATATTGTCTCTATCGTATTGTTGTCTCGTAGTCCCGTCTTGCCCCGAGTCCCTCAGCTCCGTGTTTTCCTGCCAGCCTGTCCATAGTGTTTTGCTTTCTGTTTTGCCAGCCTGCCTGCGCCCTTAGTTCGAGTTTTTTGCCGTCCTGTTTTTCTCGCTTTTGTTCCCGTTCGTTTATAAATAAATGGATTTAATCAACCCCCTGTCCCGACGCTCCCCTGCTTTTGGGTCCTCCTCCTCTGCAACCATGCCGGCCTCCTCAACCGCCGTACTCCCCCGTGACAGAATGTTCCGACCAGCACAGGACCCAGCGGGAAGTCCGCGTCGGCGGACTCGACGCCGCCGCCCCGCCCGCATCCGTTCTCAGCCCGCCGGTCAGCCCCGTTCCCCCAGTGTGAGACCTCTTGTTTTTTCTTCCGTGTTTCTCCCCTCCGAGTCCGCGTCTGTCCCCGCTTCTGATCCGCCCTCCGCGTCTGTTACTTCCGCGTTTCCCTCGTGTTCCTCCGACCTCCCATACGACACGATTCTGTCCCCGCACGTTTTTTGTAGTTCCGATTTTTCTGATTTGCGTAGTTCACCTTCTGTCCGCACACCCGATCACCCTTCCTCTCCTGTTCGCGCACCTTACTGTACGTTGGACTCAGATTTTTCCGATATCGAGGATTGCCCTCCTTTCGTCACGTTTCGTTCCAGTACCGGTCCGGATTTTGTTTACCCGCGTCCCTCTTCCTTCGACACTTTTTATCATATTCCGTATTCGAGCCCGTGCACCTCTTATGATTTTGATTCAGATTTTGATTTTCCGTCCAGCCAGTCATTTTACAGTCCGTCCGAAGACTCAGATTCAGAGCCCCCATTTGACCGTGACCTTTTCGTGGGCTCCCGGTTGGCATTTCGTGGCCGCCGGTGGAGGGGCCCGCAAAAAGGCCACCGCCCCAGTTACCACCAGAACCCATCTGTTCAGTCTCCTGTCAGTTCCGATCCGTTCCCTCCTGTCTCTGTGTCCCCCTCTTGCCGCGCCCTGCCTACTTCCTCCTGTCCTGTACCACCCTCTTCTTGCACCCTATCCCAAGCTCCTGTCGCGTCTGTACCACCTGTCTCTGTTCCCCAACCTTCCTGCCGGCGGGCTGAAGCGGCACCTGCCCCTGTCCCTGCGCCAAGACGGCTACCCACCCCTGTCCCTGCGCCAAGGCGGCTACCTGCCCCTGTCCCTGCGCCAAGGCGGCTACCTGTCCCTGCGAGCCGGCGCCCGGCCTCTGTGAACCCTGCGAGCCGGCGCCCGGCCTCTGTGAACCCTGCGAGCCGGACCCCAGCCTCTGTGACCCCTGCGAGCCGGGCCCCGGCCTCTGTGACCCCTGCGAGCCGGGCCCCGGCCTCTGTGACCCCTGCGAGCCGGGCCCCGGCCTCTGTGACCCCTGCGAGCCGGTCCCCGGCCTCTGTGACCCCTGCGAGCCGGGCCCCGGTCTCTGTGACCCCTGCGAGCCGGGCCCCGGCCTCTGTGACCCCTGCGAGCCGGTCCCCGGCCTCTGTGACCCCTGCGAGCCGGTCCCCGGCCTCTGTGACCCCTGCGAGCCGGTCTCCGGCCTCTGTGACCCCTGCGAGCCGGTCCCCGGCCTCTGTGACCCCTGCGAGCCGGTCCCCGGCCTCTGTGACCCCTGCGAGCCGGTCCCCGGCCTCTGTGAACCCTGCGAGCCGGTCCCCGGTCTCTGTGAACCCTGCGAGCCGGTCCCCGGCCTCTGTGAACCCTGCCCGTCTGCCTCCCAAGCCAGTCGCCCGTCTGCCTCCCGAGCCAGTCGCCCGTCTGCCTCAGTCATCCCAAGTCAGTCTCCTGGCATCCCCGCCGTTTCTGATTGGCCCCCAGTGGCTGTCTCTGTCCAGCCGGCCGTTCCCTGTGCTGCCAGCCACGGCGCCGCAGCCTCAGCCTGTTGAGCCACCAGCCACGGCGCCTCAGCCTCCTGAGCCGCCAGCCTCTGCGCCGCTGCCACAGCCTCCTGAGCCGCCAGCCTCGGCGCGGCAGCCGCAGTCGCCTGGGCTGTCAGCCATGCCACCATTGCCGCAGACGACAGAGATGCCAGACGGTCCCCCGTGGTCGCCCCTGTCCCAGGTCAGTCTCGTGCTCTCACTCGTGTCTGTGGCCTGCACCCAGTGGCTGTTCCCTGATGGCACCCCGACGACGCCTCCGCACCTGCCTGACGGCGTTCAGCCGACGCCTCCGCACCTGCCTGACGGCGTCCAGCCGACGCCTCCGCACCTGCCTGACGGCGTTCAGCCGACGCCTCCGCACCGGCCTGACGGCGTCCAGCCGACGCCTCCGCACCGGCCTGACGGCGTCCAGCCGACGCCTCCGCACCGGCCTGACGGCGTCCAGCCGACGCCTCCGCACCGGCCTGACGGCGTCCAGCCGACGCCTCCGCTCGGGCCTGACTGAGTCCAGCCGACGCCTCCGCTCTGGCCTGACTGCGTCCAGCCGACGCCTCCGCTCTGGCCTGACGGCGTCCAGCCGACGCCTCCGCTCTCGCCTGACGGCGTCCAGCCGACGTCTCCGCTCTCGCCTGACGCCGCCCTGCTGACGCCTCCGCTCTCGCCTGACGCCCCGCCTGCCGATCTTCAGGGGCAACCGGGATACAAGCCTACCTGGGGTGGCTTGCTGTTCGCCATCGGGCGCCCAGGTCGCCCGCCTGACTCGGCCCGCCGGGCACATCTGCTCTGGCGTCCTGGCCGCCCGCCTGATTCGCCTCGCCGGGCGCCTCTTGTCTGGCGTCCGGGCCGCCCACCTGACTCGGCCCGCCGGGCACATCTGCTCTGGCGTCCTGGCCGCCCGCCTGATTCGCCTCGCCGGGCGCCTCTTGTCTGGCGTCCGGGCCGCCCACCTGACTCGCCCCGCAGGGCACCTTTCGTCTGGCGACCGGGTCGCCCGCCTGACTCGCTCTGGCGACCGGGTCGCCCTCTGGACTTTCCCCCTCGGGTGCATCCCGTTTGGCACCAGGGGTGCCTTTGGACTGTTTTTGTTTTTCTCCTGTGCCCTCCTCCGGTCCCCCTTCCGCCCACCCTGCCTCGGTTTTGTTTGCTTGTCGGTTTGTTTTTGGGACGTCTGGGATCCGTCCCTTGAGAGGGGGGTTCTGTCATGGATTTTGGGTTGTGGGTTTATTTTGAGGGGTTCTGTTCCTTTGTTTCCGTATATAGTTCCTGTTCCCGCTCCGGTTGCGTCTTTCTGCGTTTAGTTTTGATGTAGTCCACCTGTCCGTGTTACCCGCCCCTCGTGTCCTCCAATCCGCTCCCTTTGCCTGTTGTCCCTGCCCAGCTGCCGTGTGTTTGTTTGATTAGAGCTGTATGTATTTAAACCTGGTTTTCGTTACAGCCCGCGTCGGAACATTGTCTCTGTCACGTCATGTCATATTGTCTCTATCGTATTGTTGTCTCGTAGTCCCGTCTTGCCCCGAGTCCCTCAGCTCCGTGTTTTCCTGCCAGCCTGTCCATAGTGTTTTGCTTTCTGTTTTGCCAGCCTGCCTGCGCCCTTAGTTCGAGTTTTTTGCCGTCCTGTTTTTCTCGCTTTTGTTCCCGTTTGTTTATAAATAAATGGATTTAATCAACCCCCTGTCCCGACGCTCCCCTGCTTTTGGGTCCTCCTCCTCTGCAACCATGCCGGCCTCCTCAACCGCCGTACTCCCCCGTGACAGACGGGAAACTGAGGCCAGTCAAATTTTACTCTGAGGAATTGGATGCAGTTGCTGGGCCAACCCCTGAAGGCGTTCAGGTGGTGCTGGCCGCAGCATTGGCAGTGGAGGCTTCAGTGGAGGTTGTGTTGTTTCACCCCCTCACGTTGAGGGTTCCCTATGTATTTGTTTTGTTGCTGGAAACCCCCCCCCCTCCCAAAATGACACTCTTATCGCCTGCATGACATTTATATTGCACCGCGTTACTTGTATCACAGGGACACATTATAATTGTTAGATGTGGAGCATCAAACCCAGCGACACCTTTGCCCACACCTGTAGACGGCACCCCACACGACTGTGGAAGCCACGCCCAAATTTCCACCAAACCAAGACCTGACCTGAATGACACCCCTCTCCCGACTGGAGAAGTTGTGTTTTTTCTTGACGGTTCAGCTAGCAAAGGGGAAGACGGCCGCAAAAGGGTGGGATATGTAGTAAATTTTGTTTTGAGGAACATTAAAATCGACATGTTAATTGCAAGCAGATGAATTGGCCGCGCTAATCAAAGCGTGTGAAATTTTTGAAAGCAAAGATGTTACAATATGGACAGACAGCGTGTATGGCATGTGTTTTATCATCTTTGGGCTAACTGCGGCTTCCAAACCATAACAAGAAAAGAAATGACCAAATTACAACAGGAAACCGATTAGGCAAACAAAGCAGCCAAAGAAACAGTCATAGGTGTGCCCACAGTTGCCAAAGCACAAGACAGCCGCGTTGAAACACTACATGATGAACAAGACACACAGACCATCTTGATATCAAGGAAAACATCAGCTCCTAAACTGTAGCAGCAAAAATGGCTAAATAAAGGAGCATAACAAGATGTTGAAGAAAAAAGTAGATTGGCGGTTAGAAAACCATGATTACTAAAATTTTCATTTGAATGAGCAGCAAAGTTGACACATGAGCTTGGCCATGTGTCAACAGGGGGGAATATGTATGATCAGTTGTATATGGATTCACCTTTTATACTCAAAATGTTTGTGGTTTTGGAAATGTTGTGATATCTGTTTTTGCAATAATGCGCAAGTTTATTTGTGACCACATAGAGGCAAATTTCTAGAACCACCCGAAGCATTTCATATGATATATATGGATGAGAGTAATTAGAAGTGACAATTGATTACATTTTGTGAAAAAAGCTGTTACAAAAGTTAGAGAACTGTTGAATATCAGGAGGGCTTGTTGAAAGAACGAATGGGACAGTCAAGGCCATACGCATAAAAACAATGCAAGTGATAAAGAGACAGCGACCAGATTGCATTCTTATTGTGGCCACAGAAATGAGATTTGTTCCGCTGAAGAAAAAACTTTATCACCATTTGAAATAGTAAATGGAGGATCATATGGACTAGCAGACTTAACCCATGACCAGCCACCTAGTGGATGTTTTTTTCCAGTTCACATGAAAAGACTGTTTGGCACAAGGGAGATGCATAAGCACAATGACTGGCCAGTGTGTTCTATCCTACAGAAAACCCGGGTCCAGATCGGAGACCATGTGTTCCTCAAGGTGCTGACGACCTCGTTGGGACAGTGAATGCTGGGATGGCCCGTTCCAGATGATCGCAGCGACACCAACTGCGGTGAAAGTTGAAGGACGCGACGGGTGGATCCACCAGTCGCAGTGCAAGATCCTTCGACCCCCTGCTGACGGGCCTAGCGACGCCAGTCCCTCGAAGTGAGGATCAGCACCCCCGAGTGCACGGACGGTGCACCAACGAAAGACCACAGTGGGAGAAAGGGTTTTTGTGGTAAACACACCCCTCTCAGGAGAATGGCCTGTCCGCCAGCACTCCTCCGAGCAGCATGCTGCTTGATGCTGGGCGGCGCTCTTGTGTCCGGACGACCAACAACGCCCACCTCAGACAGACAGCGTTTGCCCACCAGCGTCATGGGCAACCTCCAGCTCCAGACGGACATCACGGGAACAGCGATAAACGCTACGTTTGTTTCAGTGTTGAGAACTCCACCCATTGGTCCAAATGCAACACTGACAAACCACCAGTCCCAAACACCAGACAAACTTCCGTCTATTTTTGATGCGATTGGCAAATCGCAAATTGATTGACAAAGCAAATGCAGCGGGTTCGCATTTGCCATATTTGGTGCTCTATTTCCAGTGACTGTGTACAAACACACCGATTTTTTTCAATGATGTCAATCATAAAGTATACTCGTCGACTGATATAACGGACGCACCTTATAAATATACCTTATAACGCACACAGCTTCACAACTACATGCTACTTCACTTATGACTATTCAAAACAGACAGGCACTCGACATGACTGGCAGAAAAGGGTGGCGTGTGCAAGCTTTTGCCATCAGGTGAATGTTGCGCATTTATTCCTTCACACACTTTGTCTAATGGCTCGTTGTCTGAGACACTGACACTGCTCAGGGAGTGCAGACTGAGGACTCTTAAGTATGGAGGGAGTTGAAGCTCAACCCCTTCCTGCAGTGGTTGCAGGACTTCTTAGGCAAATGGAAGGGCGTGGCTGTAGCCATTGCTTCTGTCATCATCTGCATTCTCTGCATAACTTGCGGTGTGCCCTTGTGTAAGACCTGTGCCACCAAAATCATGGATGCTGTTGGGGTTAGCAGCGCAAGTGACCGTGACCATGACTGACTATCAACCTATTGACTCTGACGACGATTCAACAACTGTCTGAACCATTCAAGATGCACCTACGGAAAAGATTTTAGACATAGGATGTTGATATGGTTTGTGATGTGTATATACATGTATTGGACCAAAAGGAGCTTTAGCTTTTGCTTTTTCTATTTTTCCTTGTAACAAGCTCTTGCTTGGGAAGGGTTTCTACCTTTTCCCACTGGGTTTTTGGGTAGTTTTCTTCCCACTCAAGCAATAGCTTTCGACATCGTTTGATGTGTTTTAATAATGATAATCAGGGGGGATATGTGAAGGGAATCATATATTAGGTTGTTATCATTATGTGGTTATTTCATTGTTACCCATTTATGCAATCCTAGTTCATCTTGACCCTGTCCTTAGATAGAGCTGTTGACGCACGAAAGTGTGAGCCGGGACCTTGGCCCAGCTGCCGGTGGCGCCCGGCTGGCTCTTTTGTTGTGTCTTGTAATCTGCTATGCTTTTGCTCAATAAAAGCCAGGGGGGGGACGGCTGGGCAGTGAAATTAGCGTTGGAAGACCCACGAGTTCATTTGCCCAAGCTTTTTTCCCTATGCCCGGCATAGAAAAGTCAATCTTGGCTGGTCTGAGTTACTCTTTTTGCTGTTTAAGCAGCTAGGCTTGTCCTAGTCTTCTTTTCTGAGATTTCTCTGACAGATACCTCCTTTTGTGTTCAACCTATACTAGTCGTTCCAACTTAAGGTGCTTCCCATAATTGGTAAGTCTGCTTAGAACACCCATGCATGAAACATTTTCAATTTTTTTCTCCATTGTTTTACCCATAATTCCTTATTTCATTGTTCTCACCAACATTTTGTAATCATCTATCTTCACCATTCTTCATCTGATTCTGACCATTCAAACTTTAATCGATCCCGACAATTCATTGGGTGTCTCAATTTTCCTCTTCCCATGATTCCAAATTTTCCCACAATTCCACATTTTGGAATCGTTGGAATCATAACGAACCAATTCATTTTCAATTAGGTCATTCTTTGTGTGTGCGTTCAGCCTTTGTGGAAGACTATTTAGCTACACAAAGTACTCCATTTCCCATGAGGTCGTCAGGCGTCCATCTCAGATACTTGACTACATAAACTGAGACTCCATTTACCAACAACCATCAGAGGCAGCCATCTTGGATATCTGATTAGACGTCTCAAGAGCGCTCAGCCCCACTTCTACCCAGGATGGCAGCCATCTTGGTTAACTCAGAACAATAAAAACAACTCTCTCCAAATGTTGAACATCCAAACTATTAAATATAATCTCTCAAAGTTCAGAATTTGAACATTTATAGTACTTTTTTCTTTTTACTTCTATACTATACTTCATATTTGAAACTTGTTTCTTCATTATATTTTCTAATAATTACCATACCTTTATATTAAGGGATTAATTTAATTTGATTTTGGACAGCATTTTTTTTGCCCCCCCCCCCTTCTCTCTCTCCTCTCTCTCTCACTCTTTCCAATTTTCAATTTTTTAGAGCGAAATTGCATCATCAAGACCTTGAATGACTGGCAACTAGTGATGTGAGAGGAAGCCCTCTGAACCTTGGAAACTATCAACTAATTGAAACCACACGTACCAACACTTCATTGTTTTATTTACGTGGTGCCATCAAAACTTCAATAAAGGCAATTAAGCCAGCAAAGCTATACTGTAGTGTCATTTTATTTTCTAATGCTATTTTTGACTAATTAATAGGCAGCAACCTGTTTGGGGTGAATTGACACGGTTTGTTCTAAAGACGTGTGCAATTGCTCGAGAACCAGTGCCAATAAATGAGAAAAATTATGTTTTTGCCGTTGCTAACGCCACAAGCTCTGTGGGGAAATCCATCGCGTTTTGCAGCGCTCTTTATGCTTTATACCTAGTTTTGTGCTCTCATTGTAGTATTTTTTGTTGTTGAGAAGGTACATGTTTACTGTGTGCCAAGGTGTCAGTTTGGACGATGTTTGTTTTCCCGCTCGTGATGGACTACAGACAGTCGAAGTTCCGCCTCATGAGCTGTAACTCAGAAAGTAGTTCTCAAGTCACTGCACCGAGGCGTGGTTTGGTCGCATGACATCTAGATAGATAATATTTTGTACTACATGATATTTTACACTATCATCACCAGTAATTTAAGTAAAAGTAAACAGAATAGGAATTTCATCATGAAGTATTAATTTGCATATGACTATAAAACTCACTCATTCGTGGGCTCGAAAGTCCACGGGGATCGGTTAAATGTTTTTCATTGAACGTAAGGAGTTGTGTCGTTTTTCAGATCGTTGTTTCATTTTGTTTCCTAATCGATTGATTGCATTGCATTATAAGACAGAAAGAGATAATTTTATAGATATTTAAAGATAAATAAATCAGAAAGACATATAACTTGACTTTTCAATACGATTTTGTTACGCTTCAATCAATGACCACGAGATGTCTGCCTTAAACCGTTTCTTCAAGGCTCCGAGCAACGAATCAGCGGTCGAGAAAAGATTCGGAGCTCCAAAGCCTCACTCGGCCATCACTATTTCTCGAATTGTCAGAAGTATTTGTTACAAGTCCCAAAGGCCTGGGATATCGTCTAATAATTTGCACCTGAAATTACAGGTAATGGGGAGGAAGATGATGACACGACGCGGAGTGGTTGTCATATCCTAATTTCCTCTCGACTCGAGTATTGTTGTTATTAATATGATCATCTTTTTTCCCCAAATACATTGTCTTACAACAGTAATGCTCTTTTGCGTCACCCACGTTGTTAAAAGTAGCGGTTAATCAAGTAATGACATCAGCAACCGCATAACGTCCATTTTCCCCGTCGCTTTACATTAACTTATAGCGCACAAATGTCACGGATGTCGAAACTGCTCACGTGACAGTTGAAATGACAGCTTTTTTTTTCTTTTTCAGTTCTTTGTTGCTGATACAAAGCAACCGACGTTATGCGGTTTCCTGCATTGTCAGAAGTATTAAATGACTGTAATTTTCATTTACGTGCATGCATTTTTAAACCACCACGCGACCAGAAGAGAGTGTGAAGACGACAGGAAACTATTAAGAGCATAAAGCAGTTGCAGCGATGTCGGGCGGGTGTTGAGGCAAAAGAAATAATCATAAAATGAGACATTATCCCACTTCGTGGTTATTCATTTGACAAGAGAATTGTCACTGCAAAGGCAGAGAAGATTGGGTTTTGACAAGTGGAGCTGCATTTGTGGCGATGTCGTTTAGCAAATGACATCCAAATCTTCGTGCGAACTACAGTACTGTACTTGAGTTAGTACACTTCAGGAAGCGTGGAACATCACATATTTTATTACCGACCCACGCTTTTAATAACACTTGCCGCTCTACTGTTTTACACTTTCATGTCTTTGTTCATTTTGCCCATCATTTTTGGCAACAAATCTAAATAATATATTGTTACAAATGTTTTCGCGTAGCTACAGTGCAAAGACGCTTCGAAAAAAAGTTTTGTTCAAGACTTTCCAAGAGTCAGCGAAGGCAACATCAAAAGGTCACTATATGCACGTTCTTCCTGTTCCGGTTCATTGTACCCGGGCAATGTGAGAGGTAAGTGAAGTACGTATAAGCTGTTGCGATATTAATATTGGGATATGCTCTATCTACACTGCCCTAACTTACTGTAAACAGTAACGTTTATGTTCTATAAGCACTTTGTTGTTATTATAATGAGTCATTATTAATTGAACTATGCTATGTTTTTAATGCGATATGCTACGATGCTGAACCCACGTGTGCTACAGGTGCTAATTTGATGACGCATTTTACTCGTTACGCTCCATTTTTCGCTCCATTTTTCATCGGTTTGCACTCAGCAAGTAACTTCGCAGTGTGTTGCCCTGTGTGCCAAGTTTCTGCCATGCCTTGGGGAAATTTCTACAAAATGTCATTAACTTTATTTTAGTTTATTATTATTATCATTTTAACTTATCAAGCCATGACACCTCGTTTATCTACTGCTGGTTTTAAAAAAAGGGCAATAAATACACGATTGACAAAACATGATGAATAATTGGGATTTAAATAGTGACCAAAATAATTGTGATAATTATTTTGGACATTATCGTGCAGCCTTTTGATGATGAGTGTCTTACTGTGTAAATGTTTTAATTTATCCGGCAACGTTACAAAAAAAAAAAAGTGCATCAAGATTAAGACCTTCAATGTATTTTTGTGTAGATTGTGTCACGTGTTCATCATTCTAGTGAGCACAGGTGTGTACAATTGGATTGGAATTTCATCCACACAATCTTAAAAAAAATACTTGCCATTGGTATTGATGAACTGAACAGTTAAATGTTGTCTCTGTTACCATCAGACCAAAAAAAAAAAAAAACTTTATTTCGACTGGAAAAAATATCTTGTGTAATTTCACAAAGTGGCCCAAAAATGTAGATATGATGATGATATTGATGTGTGTCTTATTGTAAAATTGTATAATTTATATCACATAGGTTTAAAAAAGGTGTTTGAAGGTGAAGCGCTCCCAATGTATCAATAATGTAGTTCTGCTCTGTATGGTTTGTGTCACATGCTCATAAAGGAATGTACTGAGTGACTGAAGAGGCCATCTGTGTGTCTTGAATTGATTGGCTCTTTTACCTAGGTACCTATCAGTACATAAACATGTCTGTCGGTACTGATCATCCTTCACATTGTCTGTGATGTAAGTTAAAGATTGCATCAACTGGTCCAAGACAGATACTAAATGCTTTCAATTCCATATGAAACTTAATGCATGTAGTAGTGCTACACGTATTGCAAGTGACCGTATCAAGGTGAGGTTTTTTACAATACATTGTGCATTTCTAGTAAAAACACACATTGTATTTTGAGTAAAATATTATGCAAGTTATATCTTAGTTCTTTGCGTCTGCAGAATTAGCTGTAGGACTTCTGACCTGCTTTTTGAAAACAAGACATTGCTCCTACATTAATGTGTGTTAAATATACAGTAGAGATGGGTTGATGACGCCTTGTTGATTTGAAAACAGTCAAAGGTAAAACCTCTTAGAAATTTTAAGATTTTGAAGTTTTTACTATCAAATTTTAAAGTTTTTAAGCCTTGACACTGTCTGATAAAAAAGAAAACAGCAACGTAGTCAACAGTCAATTCTGCCAACCCTCATAAAATAGCCACATTAAGGACATCTTGTGATCAAATTGTCATAGCACTTAGTTTACATTCTATAACATTCACTCTTCCATTTATGTCTGCCTAATTTATCTGACCAAGGGTACTGACAAGTAGGCAGATTGTCAGTGGGTTTTCACCTTTATTTTCAGTGATTGTCTAATTGCATACCAGACTTCATATTTTGGGGGAAATTATTTTAGAAAAACGTTAAAAAAAGGTGAAAATTAACATTTTTAATTCATTACTGACATGGTTACGAGATGTGTATTGTATCAACGTTAAGGTCTGCTTACAAGCTAAAGTATTTCTGTACTCTCACTGGCGATGTGATTTATCCAATTGCAAATGCACTTGCTAAAGTACCTGGAGGTCTGTAGTTCTTGATAACACATCATTTTTGAGCCCATAGATACAGTTGCCTTTGCATTGGATGGTGATGCCCATTCAAGATTGCATCAATTGGTGAACGTCAAAGAAAAGCATACAATTACAGAACAATGAAACTAGATGCATGTTTATGTGATACATATATTGTATGTGACCTTATCATAATGAGTATTTTGTGCAAATATATTGCACAGCCCTAGTAAACAATCTAAATATGTGTTTTGAGTGAAATGTTCCAGAGTTCATGTCTGTGTTGCTTTATGTGTCTACAGAGCCTGCTGTTGAATCCAGTTTTTCTCCCAACTTGAGGTGTGTGCAAATTACTTAACCATGTTCTGAACAGACTGTTGTGGCAACTATGGTGTTGTGCCATACAAAGGTCATGCGGTATTCAAAAAAGACATTGTTCATGTTGAATGAGTGTTATGTTTGAATGTACACACTAAGCATTTTTTCAAATGACCACACATACGGTGCAGAAAGCGCGATTATGTTAGTCCACTCTGTTTACCTGTTATTCAACCTCTTGTGTATAAGTGATGCACAATAAGGTTAGTGTTCACACACTTGAAACATCCATTCATTTCTGTAGCTGATTTTGTGTCAGGCATCGACTGATAATAGATTCTGATGGTATGATAACCTTGCGCAAAAATATCACATTAGCAAATGTACACCTCTATTTATTTCCTTTGAATACCAATCATATTTTATTTTTTACAAAAATTAACTGCATATTCAGTAAATTAAGAAATATGTACCATGTTTAATACAAAAATTAAATGCATAAATATTTTAATATGGCAGTGTTTGCTTTTAGTTCCCCTTCAGTGGTAAGCTATTAAGAGGCTCCACCGCACTGTCATTAATGTTCACTGTGAGGCAGACTAGTTAAAAAAAAATTATCCTGTATAATGAAATTTGTTTTCTAAATAACTTAGAATGCTATCAGCTCTAAACCTTAAAATAATACAATAAGCAATTTTGTTTTATTGACTTCATCATAAATTCACTGTTTGGATCACAAATGATCATTTGTCGTTGCCTTATTGAAGTCGTGGAAGGCGTGGTGTCAATGTTTTACATTGTTAGCAATCTTAAATTTCCCAAAAGTGGGCGATATAATCAAAATTCAGCATATATATTAGTTTACACACGCAAACGTGCCATTTTTTCCAACATGTTGTTTGTTTTATCATTCTTTTTTTTACCTTGCCAACAAGGTAAAAAAAAAAAAAAAAAAACTAGAGCTGCAAGCAGCTATAACGGGCCCTTGCAGACATGAGCACGTTGAAGGATGAACAGTTCCGAGGTATGGACAAATTTGGGTATGAATGTATTCGTGCATATGCAGGCGAACTGTAGAGGTCAATGTTCTAGAAAAGGTAACATTTTTATTGTCTGTGGTGATTCTGAGGTGATTCTAGCACTATGATGGAATATATGTTTGTTGATGTCTGAAGGAATTGACTTTCAATCAACGTGTGAAGTCGTGAAAAGATGAGATCATCTGGGACAAACTGCATCAGCATTTACTGTTACGATAAATGGATGAGCACTGCTGAATAGGCCACGGCCATGATCAAGACATCATAATATTTGATGGAAGAAATTAAGCGTTTCTGAAGGCCTGTCTGAAAAAACTTCAGTAATATTACTTTGACAGGCTCAACAAGGTACCTATAAATGAAAATGTAATTTTTTGCTGCCACCAGGTGGCGCCCGCACTACGAGCAAAAAAAGTGTGTTTGGCATTGTACTCCAAAAATGAAATTTAAAGAAGATCATCTTGGTCCAATTACATTAAGTTTTACCGGTCTGGCTAGACATCGGACTTTGAGGCAATGTAAAGGCCAGGCCCAAATTTGAAGTAATGAAACTTGAGATTCATAATGTTCGCTTTGTCTCAATATTCTCCTGACTAATTTTCAGTGAATTTGCTGAAAGCAGCAAAGCAAAGAACATGAAAGTGTAAAAACTATCTCTTTTGTCAGGCACCAGGTGTCGCTATTGGTACCATTAAATTGCTCAAACAGGATTAGCACAGTGCAAAAACTGAAATATTAAGCTTTTTAACACTGGTGGCATAGGAAATATGATTCAAGTATTTTGAAGCCCCGCCCCCATCATATAGGTTAGCCTACCTTGATGAAATTTTGCCCAATGGTGTTACTCTGTCAGGTAATGGAGCACCTCAAATGTGAATTTGATCGGGTCCAGGGTTTTGGTACTGAAAAATGTACAAAATCTGGCCAAATGCTACATTCAACAATTGATAACTCTGGTTCTGTACATCCTAACATATGGCGCTCTATGATGTTTTTGTAGGTCTTGAGGTCTTACATATACATATAAAATTTCGTAGCTCTAGGTCAAACGGGTCAGAACTGACTCTTATTTTATGATCACCTGGGCTCAATTACAGTAAGTTTAGATGACTTGAGCAAACTCCGAATTTGGGGTTGCATACAGACCACCCACTTTATCATAAAGTCATAAAATTTGGATACCTTTAATCTCTAAGTCTCGATGCTATTCGGACAAATCATCAGTACATTTACTCTGACGGGCTTAGCACAACACATGAAAGTTTAAAAATTGACATTTTTGTCTGTGACTAGGTGGCGCTATCATTAAGTTGATAATCAACCATGCATGTATTTTAAAGCTATGATGAGTAAAATATCTGTAAAGTTTCAGATTTTTTAAAACTTGCACATTGGAGTTATTAGGGTTTTTGTTGCTCATGGCGAATGAAATTTGAGTTTAAAACACGTATTTTGAAGCCCCACCCCCATCATTTATGTTGGCCGATCTTCACAAAATTTTTCCCAAATGTTCCCCTATGTTAGATAATGGGGCACGCCAAATGTAAAGTTGATTGGGTCAAGGGTTTCGGTACCGAAAAATGTAGAAAATCGGGCCAAATTCTACATTCAACTATTGATAACTCTGGTTCTGTACATCCTAACATATGCTGCTCTATAATGTTTTTGTAGGTCTTGAGGTCCTACATATGCATAAAAAAATTCGTAGCTCGAGGTCAAACGGGAAAGAAGGGGCTGCCGTTTGAAGGATCATCTGGGCTTAATTACAGCAAGTTTTGCTGATTTGGGCAAACTCTGACTTTGAGGTGGCATACAGACCATCACCCTAATCACAAAGCCGTGAAATTTGAAAACCCATTTTATCTAAGTCTCGATGCTATTTGTACAAATTTTCTGTCCATTTACTCTTTTGGGCTTTGCACAATACATGAAAGTTTAAAAAATGACATTTTTGTCTGTAACTAGGTGGCGCTGTGAATAGTTTTAAAATTTATCATGCAGATTTTTTAAGGACATAACTAGTAAATTTTCTGTAAAGTGTCAGATTTTTTTGAAGCTTGCACATTGGAGTTATTAAGGTTTTTGTTGCTCTCGGCGAAGGAAATTTGACACAAATAATTTAAAGCCCCGCCCCCATCATATATGTTGGCCGATCTTCACGAAATTTCACCCAAACGTGGCCCTAAGCGTGATATTGGAGCACGCCAAATTTAAAGTTGATCGGCTTAATTGTTTAGGAGCTATAAAGAAGAATTTGCTACGTGCAAACATCCAAAAATGGTCCTAAAAGGCAAATAAAAAAATTCATAGCTCTGGTTCTGTACATCCTAGCATATGGTGTTCTCTAACTTTTTTGTAGGTCTTGAGGTGCTATATATGCCTAAAAAATTTCAAAGCTCTAGGTGAAACTGGCCGTGACCCCGGAGAAGTGTTCGACTCTAGGTGGCGCTAAAAATAATTTTTTTAGATTTTATGTATGAAAACACCAAAATACCTAATTTTACAGCAGGCCCGATGAGTGTGCAAATTTTGGTGACTTTTCATGCATGTTTAGGCCCTCACATTTACGATTTACTTTGGAGAATAATAATAATAACTAGAGCTGCAAGCAGCTATAAAGGGCCCTCGCAGACCTGTGCACGTTGGGGTATGAACAGGTCGGGGTATGAACAAGGACTATGAATGATGAAAAATTTGTTGTAGATCACTTCAGTGCAGGACTATTACCAAATATGTAAAATTTAGACAAGGTGGGACAATGTGGGTGGAGTTACTGCAGCTTTTATTGTTCCAATTTTGTGACTTCAATGCCATATAGGCCACACCCACTGTCGAAACATTGTACTGATTTGTGGGGGGCATAAGGCATGGCCACTGGCTTTTCAGAAAATATTTAAGGGATATCACTTCAAGGGGCTCAGCAGAGTACATAAAAACATTAAGGATTTGTTATATTTTTTGCTGCCACTAGGTGGCGCTCGTACTATAACAAAAAATAGGCTTGTAGGTGTGTTTCACATTGGACTCCCATCTCATATATGAAGTTGTAAAAATATCAGATCGTCTAAGTCCAATTACAGCAACTTTTACCGTTTTGGCGAGACATTGGTCTTTGAGTTGGCATAGAGGCCACGCCCTTTATTGAAAAGTCATAAAAGTTGAGAACCTTAATGTTCCAATGTGTCATAGCTTTTCTGACCATTTTTGAGTTCATTTAGTCAAACAGGCATTTCACAGTACATAAAAGTATAAAAAATGAGATTTTTGTCCGCCACTGGGTGGCGCTGTAAATGATTTGAAAATTTATCACATAGCTGTTTTATTGCATTACTTTTAAAGGCCCAGGAAAGTTTCAGATGGTTTGAAGCTGTCATAGCTGAGTTATTAAGATTTTTGTCACTCTTGGCGAAGGAAGTATTAAACATAATTTGAATCTCCGCCCCCATCTTTTATGTCAAGAGATCTTCACGATATTTGGACTATGTGTGCCCCTCAGTTGGATAATGATTCATGCCAAAGTTGAAGGTAATGGGGTGAATCGTTTAAGAAAAAAAGGCACTAGTTTGAGACCAGCTAATGTCTTAGAATGGGACAAAGCAGCACATTAAAAAAATTCATAACAATTTTTCTGTACATCCTAGCACATCACTTTTATTGACTTTTTTGTAGGACTTAAGGTCCTTCATTTGCCTACAAAGTTTCATAGCTGTAAGTCAAACCATACAGGATTGACTGTAATCTTTCAACTAATTACATTTTTTGCAGCCACTAGGTGGCGCTAGCTTTAAACTGGAATATATTTTTGTCGATATGTTCAGGAGAATATTTTCATCCAATATGTGAAATTGTGAGAAGATCAGATCATCTGGGTCAAATTACAGCAACTTTTACTGGACAGATAAAGCTTCGGAATGAAAATGGTCGTAGAGGCCACGCCCATTATCGAAACTTCGTAAAATTTGGTGGAGGTCAGCGGAGCTGTCTAGAGGCTTTGCAGACTTAATTTCAGCGATATTACATCAAAGGGCTCAGCTAAACACATAAAAACGTTTAAAAAATTCTATATTTTTGGCTGCCACTAGGTGGCGCTCGCACTATAACAAAAAATACGTTGATAGGTGTATTCCGCATTGGAAACCCATCAAATATATGAAGTTTAGAAAAGATAAGACCATCTGGGACCAAACACAGCAACTTTGTTCGTTTTGGCCAGACATCAGACTGACATTTTTGTTTGCCACTAGATGGCCTTATAAGCAATTGAATATTTTTTTAAACACTTGAGTTAAGGGCTTGAGTCTCCATGTGTCTGTGAAGTTTCAGATTTTTCTAAGCTTGTAAAGCTGAGTTATAAAGGTTTGTTTCACATGTGGCAAAGTAATCATCAAAGGCATAATATAAAGCCCCGCCCCAAACATATTTGATAGCGGATCATCACAAAAATTTGAACAATTGTGCCTCAGAGTCAGATAAAACATCACAGCAAATTTGAAGTCGATCGGGTCAAGCGTTTGGGAGAAAAAAGGAGCAGTTCGGGACCTGCAAATGAGCAAAAACGGGCTAAAGGTGCACATTCAAAAATTCATAACTCTCTTTCTGTACATCTGAGCATAGGGCTCGCGCTGACTTTCTTGAAGGGCTCGAGGTCCTACATAAGGCTACAAATTTTTGGAGCTCTAGGTCAAACGGGCCGGGAGTGAGAGGCTATTTTCCACTCATAAGGCCATTTTGGGGCCAATTACAGCCACTTTTTTCGTTTTGGCGAGTCATCTGACTTTGAGGTGGCGTGCAGACTACGCCCATTATCGAAAAGTCGTAAAATTTTAAAACCTTAATATTCCATGTCTTAATGATATTCTGACCAATTTTCATTTGTTTTACTCAAACAGACTGAGCACAATACATGAAAGTGTAAAAAATGACATTTTAATCAACCACTAGGCGGCGCTAGTAGGTATTTAAAAAAACTTTTTTTAAAGGTGTTAAAGACATAAGTTTCCATGTGTCTATGAAGTTTTAGATTTTTTTAAGCTAGTACATCAAAGTTATTAAGGTTTTTGTCACTCTTGGCGAAGGAAAAATTGAACACATAATTTGAAGCCACGCCCCTATCATATATGTCAGCGGATCTGCACCAAATTTTGCCCACTTGTGCCCCTATGTGTGAATATGGACCACAGCAAATTTGAAGGCGATTGAGTAAAGCGTTTGGGAGAAACAAGGAGCAGTTTGGGACCTGCAAACGTGCAAAAATGGGCCAAAAATGCACATTCAAAAATTCATAACTCTTTTTCTGTACATCTGAGCACATGGCTCGCGCTGACTTTTTTGTAGGTCTCTAGGTCCTACATATGCCTAAAAATTTTCGTAGCTCTAGGTCAAACGGGCCGGGACCAGGTGCACTTTTTCGACCTCAGGTGGCGCTGCAGAGCCATTTTTTTTGCATTGTTTTGGGAAACACAAAAATATCCAATTTTTCACCGGGCCCGACAAATGTGCAAATTTTGGTGACTTTTCGTGCATGTTTAGGCCCTCAAAAATGGAAAAGCGCTGCACAGTAAATAATAATAATAACTAGAGCTGCAAGCAGCTATAAAGGGCCCTCGCAGACCCGTGCACGTTGGGGTATGAACAGGCTGGGGTATGAACAAGGAGTATGAACGATGAAAACTTAGTTGTAGATGACTTCAGTGCAGGACTCTTACCAAATATGTAAAATTTAGACAAGGTGGGACAATGTGGGTGGAGTTACTGCAGCTTTTATTGTTCCAATTTAGTGACTTTCAATGCGATATAGGCCACATTCACTGTCGAAACATCGTACTGATTTGTGGAGGGCATAAGGCATGGCCACTGGCTTTTCAAAAAACATTTAAGGGATGTCACTTCAAGGGGCTCAGCAGAGTACATAAAAACATTAAGGCTTTGCTATATTTTTTGCTGCCACTAGGTGGCGCTCGTACTATGATTAAAAAATAGGCTTGTAGGTGTGTTTCACATTGGACTCCCATCCCATACATGAAGTTTTAAAAATATAAGATCATCTAGGTCCAATTACAGCAACTTTTACCGTTTTCGCGAGACATTGGATTTTGAGTTGGCATAGAGGCCACGCCGTTTAATGAAAAGTCATAAAAGTTGAGAACCTTAATGTTCCAATGTGTCATAGCTTTTCTGACCATTTTTGAGTTCATTTAGTCAAACAGGCATTTCACAGTACATAAAAGTATAAAAAATTAGATTTTTGTCCGCCACTGGGTGGCGCTGTATATGATTTGAAAGTATATCACATAGCTGCATTATTCCATGACTTTTAAAGTCCCAGGAAAGTTTCAGATGGTTTGAAGCTGTCATAGCTGAGTTATTAAGATTTTTGTCACTCTTGGCGAAGGAATTATTAAACATAATTTGAAGCTCCGCCCCCATCTTTTATATCAAGAGATCTTCACGATATTTGGCCTATGTGTGCCCCTCAGTTGGATAATGATTCATGCCAAAGTTGAAGGTAATGGGGTGAATCGTTTAAGAGAAAAAGACACTAGTTTGAGACCAGCTAACGTCTAAGAATGGGACAAAACTTTAATTAAAAAAATTCATAACAATTTTTCTGTACATCCTAGCACCTCACTTCTATTGACTTTTTTGTAGGTCTTGCAGTCCTTCATTTGCCTACAAAGTTTCATAGCTGTCGGTCAAACCAAACAGGATTGACTGTAATCTTTCGACTAATGACATTTTTTGCAGCCACTAGGTGGCGCTAGCTTTAAACTGGAATGTGTTTTTGTCGATATGTTCAGGAGAATATTTTCATCCAATGTGTGAAATTGTGAGAAGATCAGATCATCTGGGTCAAATTACAGCAACTTTTACTGGACAGATAAAGCTTCGGAATGAAAATGGTCGTAGAGGCCACGCCCATTATCGAAACTTCGTAAAATTTGGTGGAGGTCATCAAGGCTGTCTAGAGGCTTTTCGGACTTAATTTCAACGATATTACTTCAAAGGGCTCAGCTAAACACTTAAAAACGTTTAAAAAATGCTATATTTTTGGCTGCCACTAGGTGGCACTCGCACTATAACAAAAAATACGTTGATAGGTGTATTCCGCATTGGAAACTCATTAAATTTGTGAAGTTTAGAAAAGATAAGACTATCTGGGACCAAACACAGCAACTTTGTTCGTTTTGGCGAGACATCAGACTGACATTTTTGTTTGCCACTAGATGGCCTTATAAGCAATTGAAGATATTTTTAAACACTTGTGTTAAGGGCTTAAGTTTCCATGTGTCTGTGAAGTTTCAGATTTTTCCAAGCTTGTAAAGCTGAGTTATAAAGGTTTGTTTCACATGTGGCAAAGTAATCATCAAAGGCATAATATAAAGCCCCGCCCCCAACATATTTGTAGGCGGATCGTCACAAAAATTTGAACAATTGTGCCTCAGAGTCAGATAAAACATCACAGCAAATTTGAAGGCGATCGGGTCAAGCGTTTGGGAGAAAAAAGGAGCAGTTCGGGACCTGCAAATGAGCAAAAATGGGCCAAAAGTGCACATTCAAAAATTCATAACTCTCTTTCTGTACATCTGAGCATATGGCTCGCGCTTACTTTTTTGTAGGGCTCGAGGTCCTACATAAGGCTACAAATTTTTGGAGCTCTAGGTCAAACGGGCCGGGAGTGAGAGGCTATTTTCCACTCATAAGGCCATTTTGGGGCCAATTACAGCCACTATTTTCGTTTTGGCGAGTCATCTGACTTTGAGGTGGCGTGCAGACTACGCCCATTATCGAAATGTCGTAAAATTTTAAAACCTTAATATTCCATGTCTTAATGATATTCTGACCAATTTTCATTTGTTTTACTCAAACAGACTGAGCACAATGCATGAAAGTGTAAAAAATAACATTTTAATCAACCACTAGGCGGCGCTAGTAGGTATTTAAAAAAAATGTTTTCAAAGGTGTTAAAGACATAAGTTTCCATGTGTCTATGAAGTTTTAGATTTTTTTAAGCTAGTACAACAAAGTTATTAAGGTTTATGTCACTCTTGGCGAAGGAAAAATTGAACACATAATTTGAAGCCACGCCCCTATCATATATGTCAGCGGATCAACACCAAATTTTGCCCAGTTGTGCCCCTATGTGTGAATATGGACCACAGCAAATTTGAAGGTGATTGAGTAAAGCGTTTAGGAGAAACAAGGAGCAGTTTGGGACCTACAAACGTGCAAAAATGGGCCAAAAATGCACATTCAAAAATTCATAACTCTTTTTCCATACATCTGAGCACATGGCTCGCGCTGACTTTTTTGTAGGTCTCTAGGTCCTACATATGGCTAAAAATTTTCGTAGCTCTAGGTCAAACGGGCCGGGACCAGGTGCACTTTTTCAACCTTAGGTGGCGCTGCAGAGCCATTTTTTTTGCATTGTTTTGGGAAACAGAAAAATATCCAATTTTTCACCGGGCCCGACAAATGTGCAAATTTTGGTGACTTTTCGTGCATGTTTAGGCCCTCAAAAATGGAAAAGCGCTGCACAGTAAATAATAATAATAACTAGAGCTGCAAGCAGCTATAAAGGGCCCTCGCAGACCTGTGCACGTTGGGGTATGAACAGGTCGGGGTATGAACAAGGACTATGAACAATGAAATAGTAGTTGTAGATGTTTTCAGTGCAGGACTCTTACCAAATATGTAAAATTTAGACAAGGTGGGACAATGTGGGTGGAGTTACTGCAGCTTTTATTGTTCCAATTTTGTGACTTTCAATGCCATATAGGCCACACCCACTGTCGAAACATCGTACTGATTTGTGGAGGGCATAAGGCGTGGCCACTGGCTTTTCAGAAAACATTTAAGGGATATCACTTCAAGGGGCTCAGCAGAGTACATAAAAACATTAAGGATTTGCTATATTTTTTGCTGCCACTAGGTGGCGCTCGTACTATGATAAAAAATAGGCTTGTAGGTGTGTTTCACATTGGACTCCCATCCCATATACGAAGTTTTAAAAATATCAGATCATCTAGGTCCAATTTTAGCACCTTTTACCGTTTTGGCGAGACATCGGATTTTGAGTTGGCATAGAGGCCACGCCCTTTATTGAAAAGTCATAAAAGTTGAGAACCTTAATGTTCCAATGTGTCATAGCTTTTCCGACCATTTTTGAGTTCATTTCGTCAAACAGGCATTTCACAGTACATAAAAGTATAAAAAATGAGACTTTTGTCCGCCACTGGGTGGCGCTGTAAATGATTTGAAAGTTTATCACATCGCTGTATTATTGCATGACTTTTAAAGTCCCAGGAAAGTTTCAGATGGTTTGAAGCTGTCATAGCTGAGTTATTAATATTTTTGTCACTCTTGGCGAAGGAAGTATTAAACATAATTTGAAGCTCCGCCCCCATCTTTTCTGTCAAGAGATCTTCACGATATTTGGACTATGTGTGCCCCTCAGTTGGATAATGATTCATGCCAAAGTTGAAGGTAATGGGGTGAATCGTTTAAGAGAAAAAGGCACTAGTTTGAGACCAGCTAATGTCTAAGAATGGGACAAAACTGCACATTAAAATAATTCATAACAATTTTTCTGTACATCCTTGCACATCACTTCTATTGACTTTTTTGTAGGACTTACAGTCCTTCATTTGCCTACAAAGTTTCATAGCTGTAGGTCAAACCAAACAGGATTGACTGTAATCTTTCGACTAATGACATTTTTTGCAGCCACTAGGTGGCGCTAGCTTTAAACTGGAATATATTTTTGTCAATATGTTCAGGGGAATATTTTTATCCAATGTGTGAAATTGTGAGAAGATCAGATCATCTGGGTCAAATTACAGCAACTTTTACTGGACAGATAAAGCTTGGGAATGAAAATGGTCATAGAGGCCACGCCCGTTATCGAAACTTCGTAAAATTTGGTGGAGGTCAGCATGGCTATCTAGAGGCTTTTAAGACTTAATTTCAGCGATATTACTTCAAAGGGCTCAGCTAAACACATAAAAACGTTTAAAAAATGCTATATTTTTGGCTGCCACTAGGTGGCGCTCGCACTATAACAAAAAATACGTAGATAGGTGTATTCCGCATTGGAAACCCATCAAATATATGAAGTTTAGAAAAGATAAGACCATCTGGGACCAAACACAGCAACTTTGTTCGTTTTGGCAAGACATCAGACTGACATTTTTGTTTGCCACTAGATGGCCTTATAAGCAATTGAAGATTTTTTTAAACACTTGTGTTAAGGGCTTAAGTCTTCATGTGTATGTGAAGTTTCAGATTTTTCTAAGCTTGTAAAGCTGAGTTATAAAGGTTTGTTTCACATGTGGCAAAGTAATCATCAAAGGCATAATAGAAAGCCCCGCCCCCAACATATTTGATGGCGGATCATCACAAAAATTTGAACAATTGTGCCTCACAGTCAGATAAAACATCACAGCAAATTTGAAGTCGATCGGGTCAAGCGTTTGGGAGAAAAAAGGAGCAGTTCGGGACCTGCAAATGAGCAAAAACGGGCCAAAAGTGCACATTCAAAAATTCATAACTCTCTTTCTGTACATCTGAGCACATGGCTCGCGCTGACTTTTTTGTAGGGCTCGAGGTCCTACATAAGGCTACAAATTTTTGGAGCTCTAGGTCAAACGGGCCGGGAGTGAGAGGCTATTTTCCACTCATAAGGCCATTTTGGGGCCAATTACAGCCACTTTTTTCGTTTTGGCGAGTCATCTGACTTTGAGGTGGCGTGCAGACTACGCCCATTATCGAAAAGTCGTAAAATTTTAAAACCTTAATATTCCATGTCTTAATGATATTCTGACCAATTTTCATTTGTTTTACTCAAACAGACTGAGAACAATACATGAAAGTGTAAAAAATGACATTTTAATCAACCACTAGGCGGCGCAAGTAGGTATTAAAAAAAACTCTTTTTAAAGGTGTTAAAGACATAAGTTTCCATGTGTCTATGAAGTTTTAGATTTTTTTAAGCTAGTACATCAAAGTTATTAAGGTTTGTGTCCCTCTTGGCGAAGGAAAAATTGAACACATAATTTGAAGCCACGCCCCTATCATATATGTCAGCGGATCTGCACGAAATTTTGCCCACTTGTGCCCCTATGTGTGAATATGGACCACAGCAAATTTAAAGGCGATTGAGTAAAGCGTTTAGGAGAAACAAGGAGCAGTTTGGGACCTGCAAACGTGCAAAAATGGGCCAAAAATGCACATTCAAAAAATCATAACTCTTTTTCTGTACATCTGAGCACATGGCTCGCGCTGACTTTTTTGTAGGTCTCTAGGTCCTACATATGCCTAAACATTTTTGTAGCTCTAGGTCAAACGGGCCGGGACCAGGTGCACTTTTTCGACCTTAGGTGGCGCTGCAGAGCCATTTTTTTTGCATTGTTTTGGGAAACACAAAAATATCCAATTTTTCACCGGGCCCGACAAATGTGCAAATTTTGGTGACTTTTCGTGCATGTTTAGGCCCTCAAAAATGGAAAAGCGCTGCACAGTAAATAATAATAATAATAATAATAATAATAATAATCTGGAGAAAAACAAGAGGGCTCTCGCAGCGGTAGCTGCTCGGGCCCTAATAAGAATAATAATCTGGAGAAAAACAAGAGGGCTCTCGCAGCGGTAGCTGCTCGGGCCCTAATAAGAATAATAATCTGGAGAAAAACAAGAGGGCTCTCGCAGCGGTAGCTGCTCGGGCCCTAATAATAAGAATAATAATCTGGAGAAAAACAAGAGGGCTCTCGCAGCGGTAGCTGCTCGGGCCCTAATAATAATAATCTGGAGAAAAACAAGAGGGCTCTCGCAGCGGTAGCTGCTCGGGCCCTAATAATCTGGAGAAAAACAAGAGGGCTCTCGCAGCGGTAGCTGCTCGGGCCCTAACTAGAGCTGCAAGCAGCTATAAAGGGCCCTCGCAGACCTGTGCATGTTGGGGTATGAACAGGTCGGGGTATGAACAAGGACTATGAACGATGAAAAAGTAGTTGTAGATGACTTCAGTGCAGGACTCTTACCAAATATGTAAAATTTAGTCAAGGTGGGACAATGTGGGTGGAGTTACTGCAGCTTTTATTGTTCCAATGTTGTGACTTTCAATGCCATATAGGCCACACCCACTGTCGAAACATCGTAGTGATTTGTGGAGGGCATAAGGCATGGCCACTGGCTTTTCAGAAAACATTTAAGGGATATCACTTCAAGGGGCACAGCAGAGTACATAAAAACATTAAGGATTGGCTTTTTTTTGCTGCAACTAGGTGGCGCTCGTACTATGATAAAAAATTGGCATGTAGGTGTGTTTCACATTGGAGTCCCATCCCATATATGAAGTTTTAAAAATATCAGATCGTCTAGGTCCATTTTCAGCAACTTTTACCGTTTTCACGAGACATCGGATTTTGAGTTGGCATAGAGGCCACGCCCTTTATTGAAAAGTCATAAAAGTTGGGAACCTTAATTTTCCAATGTGTCATAGCTTTTCTGACCATTTTTGAGGTCATTTAGTCAAACAGGCATTTCACAGTACATAAAAGTATAAAAAATGAGATTTTTGTCCGCCACTGGGTGGCGCTGTAAATGATTTGAAAGTTTATCACATAGCTGTATGATTGCATTACTTTTAAAGGCCCAGGAAAGTTTCAGATGGTTTGAAGCTGTCATAGCTGAGTTATTAAGATTTTTGTCACTCTTGGCAAAGGAAGTATTAAACATAATTTGAAGCTCCGCCCCCATCTTTTATGTCAAGAGATCTTCACGATATTTGGACTATGTGTGCCCCTCAGTTGGATAATGATTCATGCCAAAGTTGAAGGTAATGGGGTGAACCATTTAAGAGAAAAAGGCACTAGTTTGAGACCAGCTAATGTCTAAGAATGGGACAAAACTTTAATTAAAAAAATTCATAATTTTTCTGTACATCCTTGCACATCACTTCTATTGACTTTTTTGTAGGTCTTGCAGTCCTTCATTTGCCTACAAAGTTTCATAGCTGTTGGTCAAACCAAACAGGATTGACTGTAATCTTTCGACTAATGACATTTTTTGCAGCCACTAGGTGGCGCTAGCTTTAAACTGGAATATATTTTTGTCGATATGTTCAGGAGAATATTTTTATCCAATGTGTGAAATTGTGAGAAGATCAGATCATCTGGGTCATATTACAGCAAAATTTTACTGGACAGATAAAGCTTCGGAATGAAAATGGTCATAGAGGCCACGCCCATTATCGAAACTTCGTAAAATTTGGTGGAGGTCAGCAAGGCTGTCTAGAGGCTTGTCAGACTTAATTTCAGCGATATTACTTCAAAGGGCTCAGCTAAACACATAACGTTTAAAAAATGCTATTTTTTTGGCTGCCACTAGGTGGCGCTCGCACTATAACAAAAAATACGTTGATAGGTGTATTCAGCATTGGAAACCCATCAAATATATGAAGTTTAGACAAGATAAGTCCATCTGGGACCAAACACAGCAACTTTGTTCGTTTTGGTGAGACATCAGACTGACATTTTTGTTTGCCACTAGGTGGCCTTATAAGCAATTTAAGATCTTTTTAAACACATGTGTTAAGGGCTTGAGTCTTCATGTGTCTGTGAAGTTTCAGATTTTTCCAAGCTTGGAAAGCTGAGTTATAAAGGTTTGTTTCACATGTGGCAAAGTAAGCATCAAAGGCTTAATATGAAGCCCCGCCCCCAACATATTTGATTGCGGATCGTCACGAAAATTTGAACAATTGTGCCTCACAGTCAGATCAAAAATCACAGCAAATTTGAAGTCGATCGGGTCAAGCGTTTGGGAGAAAAAAGGAGCAGTTCGGGACCTGCAAATGAGCAAAAACGGGCCAAAGGTGCACATTCAAAAATTCATAACTCTCTTTCTGTACATCTGAGCACATGGCTCGCGGTGACTTTTTTGTAGGGCTCGAGGTCCTACATAAGGCTACAAATTTTTGTAGCTCTAGGTCAAACGGGCCGGGAGTGAGAGGCTTTTTTCCACTCATAAGGCCATTTTGGGGCCAATTACAGCCACTTTTTTCGTTTTGGCGAGTCATCTGACTTTGAGGTGGCGTGCAGACTACGCCCATTATCGAAAAGTCATAAAATTTTGAAACCTTAATATTCCATGTCTTATTGATATTCTGACCAATTTTCATTTGTTGTACTCAAACAGACTGAGCACAATACATGAAAGTGTAAAAAATGACATTTTAATAAACCACTAGGCGGCGCTAGTAGGTATTCAAAAAAACTTTTTTTAAAGGTGTTAAAGACATAAGTTTCCATGTGTCTATGAAGTTTTAGATTTTTTTAAGCTAGTACATCAAAGTTATTAAGGTTTTTGTCCCTCTTGGCGAAGGAAAAATTGAACACATAATTTGAAGCCACGCCCCTATCATATATGCCAGCGGATCTGCACCAAATTTTGCCCACTTGTGCTTCTACGTGTGAATATGGACCACAGCAAATTTGAAGGTGATTGAGTAAAGCGTTTAGGAGAAACAAGGAGCAGTTTGGGACCTGCAAACGTGCAAAAATTACTACAAATTGGCTACAACAATTGTAGTAATTTGTTGGGCCAAAAATGCACATTAAAAAATTCATAACTCTTTTTCTGTACATCTGAGCACATGGCTCACGCTGACTTTTTTGTAGCTCTCTAGGTCCTTCATATGCCTAAAAATTTTCGTAGCTCTAGGTCAAACGGGCCGGGACCAGGTGCTCTTTTTCGACCTTAGGTGGCGCTGCAGAGCCATTTTTTTTGCATTGTTTTGGGAAACACAAAAATATCCAATTTTTCACCGGGCCCGACAAATGTGCAAATTTTGGTGACTTTTCGTGCATGTTTAGGCCCTCAAAAATGGAAAAGCGCTGCACAGTAAATAATAATAATAATAATAATAATAATAATAATAATCTGGAGAAAAACAAGAGGGCTCTCGCAGCGGCAGCTGCTCGGGCCCTAATAATCCGGAGAAAAACAAGAGGGCTCTCGCAGCGGTAGCTGCTCGGGCCCTAATAATAATCTGGAGAAAAACAAGAGGGCTCTCGCAGCGGTAGCTGCTCGGGCCCTAATAATAATCTGGAGAAAAACGAGGGCTCTCGCAGCGGTAGCTGCTCGGGCCCTAATAATCCGGAGAAAAACAAGAGGGCTCTCGCAGCGGTAGCTGCTCGGGCCCTAATAATAATAATAATAATAATAATAATAATAATAATCCGGAGAAAAACAAGAGGGCTCTCGCAGCGGTAGCTGCTCGGGCCCTAATAATAATAAGAATAATAATCTGGAGAAAAACAAGAGGGCTCTCGCAGCGGTAGCTGCTCGGGCCCTAATAATAATAATAATAATAATAAGAAGAATAATCTGGAGAAAAACAAGAGGGCTCTCGCAGCGGTAGCTGCTCGGGCCCTAATAATAATAATCCGGAGAAAAACAAGAGGGCTCTCGCAGCGGTAGCTGCTCGGGCCCTAATAATCCGGAGAAAAACAAGAGGGCTCTCGCAGCGGTAGCTGCTCAGGCCCTAATAATCCGGAGAAAAACAAGAGGGCTCTCGCAGCGGTAGCTGCTCGGGCCCTAAATAATAATCCGGAGAAAAACAAGAGGGCTCTCGCAGCGGTAGCTGCTCGGGCCCTAATAATAATAATAATAATAATAATCCGGAGAAAAACAAGAGGGCTCTCGCAGCGGTAGCTGCTCGGGCCCTAATAATAATCCGGAGAAAAACAAGAGGGCTCTCGCAGTGGTAGCTGCTCGGGCTCTAATAATAATAATCTGGAGAAAAACAAGAGGGCTCTCGCAGCGGTAGCTGCTCGGGCCCTAATAATAATAATCCGGAGAAAAACAAGAGGGCTCTCGCAGCAGTAGCTGCTCGGGCCCTAATCATTATAATCCGGAGAAAAACAAGAGGGCTCTCGCAGCGGTAGCTGCTCGGGCCCTAATAATCCGGAGAAAAACAAGAGGGCTCTCGCTGCTGTAGCTGCTCGGGCCCTAATAATCCGGAGAAAAACAAGAGGGCTCTCGCAGCGGTAGCTGCTCGGGCCCTAATAATCCGGAGAAAAACAAGAGGGCTCTCGCAGCGGTAGCTGCTCGGGCCCTAATAATAATCTGGGGAGGAACAATAGGGACCTCGCAGCGGTCACTGCTCGGGCCCTAATAATAATAATAATAATCTGGGGAGGAACAATAGGGACCTCGCAGTGGTCACTGCTCGGGCCCTAATAATAATAATAATAATAATCTGGGGAGGAACAATAGGGACCTCGCAGTGGTCACTGCTCGGGCCCTAATAATCTGGGGAGGAACAATAGGGACCTCGCAGTGGTCACTGCTCGGGCCCTAACAACTGCAATTGCCTTTGAATTGTTTTCAAAGGCAGCTTGTTGGGACAACTATGCAAGAAGCCTATCATAAACTGCCCTGTTCCAAGAAAGAAAAGAAAAAAAAGACACTAATTACTGGTTATAAACAGCATTAGCCATTATTGAAACCTTAAGTTTCTTCCACTCCATCTACTCCATAATATACTCAGAATGTACAGTAAGTCTATTCATTTATTAGTCATTCATTAGTAGTGCCCCTATTGCTCTGTTACTGCATTTTTTTTATTTTGTTTTATTGTCTACTTAATTCTTTGCTTGATTATGTAATGTAGTCTGGTCGGGGAAGTGTACAGAATAAGAATTTCAGTGTGGTATTACTTAACCTTTTCACACTGCAGTTAACTGTCAACATGGTTTTTGGCCCATGCCTAGTACGAGCACTACTATTTAGCAGCTACATCACCGTGTGGTATGGTGCCTGCACCGTGTCCTGTCGTCACACTCCTTGTGCAAGCAGCTGACAGGATAATCATATACATAAGCATAACCTTTCCTACTCTACTGGACATCTACAACACGCGTCTCACCCGCAAAGCTATTAGGATCGCGGGGGGTCCCTCCCCTTCCTGCCTGACCCACAGCCTCTTCAGCCTGCTGCCAATTGGGAAGAAAACTGCATGGCCCCTGAGCCCAGACCAGCAGGATCAAAAACAGTTTTCTCCAGAGACTCAACTCCCTGCCTGTGACTGCAACACTTGATTATTCTACATATTCCTATTGACCTTTCCTTTTCTTCATTGTTCATTATGCTATAATACTTTGTATGGGGCTTGAAAGGAAATATTTTTTTTCTGCACTGTATTGTGTTCATATGTCAGGTTTGAGAAAGTGATATATAATAATTGAACAAAAAACATGCTTTTAATTCACGAGTTTATGTAGGGTGTTTACCTGACAAACTTCCTGCTTTTTATCCATCGAAAACGGGGGTGGGCAAAATTTTTGACTTGACGGTCACTGCAGCGACTAATCCAGTGACCCAAGTTTAGCCGTTCAGGTGGGTGCGGGAAGGGAGATTTTTTACGTGCAGCAATGAAATGGTGAGTAAATGATGTGCTCGAATCCAGATCTTATCCTTGTGATGTTTCCAATTATTAGTCATGCATAGCATTGAGCGCTTGAATTGTTTGGTGGCGTGGTGTGGCGTTTTCCTTGCGTTCTTTGCGTTGTAGCGGTGTGGTAAAAACCGTATGACCTCCGCGCTGCCAACACACCTGTCCTTAAATAAGTTCCCAATTATCTCCTCAACCCTACCCCGCGCACCTATACCCCAGACACAGTGACCACTTATGCAACAACAATTATGTAAAGAAACAATGGCTCCTCCAGTCACAAAGGGTTCTAAAATTTGACAAAACGGCCGCTCTAATTTCGGAACATTAAACACTTCATTATTGATTCTATAAATTGTTTGATTTTGTAAATGTAATAGTTTAACACACTGCTGAATTTGTTATCTAAACATAATAGTAATATAAATAAAAATTAAAATGAAAAGAAATAGACAAATAGTAAAAAAAAATCCTAGGAATAATATAGGAAAAATGAAAGATGAAAATGTGATATTTCATTAGATAATTAAAGAGAAAAATTCAAGCAGTCAAGTCCCGTGCATTTAACTATTAAAATCATTTAACAACTGAAAATTGAATTAACAAAATTAAGTTGTTGTCCCCCCCTCAATTCTGATAGTTACTATTTTAATGTACTAATAGTTCTGCTATCCTTCAGGATATTAATATTATTCTCCTGATAATTTCTTCACGTTCCCTAGGGCAGATTAAAAAATCTAGCATATGGCCTCGCCTGATCTAGAATGATGCTACATTTGAATGTAAAAGGTTTTATGGGGTTCAATATTCTGGCACTTTTGTCTTGTACATGAAATGCATTATGCTTATGAACTTGCCTGTCGGATTATTTAAACATGTTTTTTTTTCTTTCAGAAGATCTTCTTTACCTGACCCCAAACACCCCTCTTTGTTGCTGCTCTACCTTTTTGTCTCTTCCTTCTTTCTATCTCACCCCATCAGATTAAAAGCATTGCAGAGGAAGAGCAAAAAATCTCAAGTGGTAAAGTCTTGCTGGCAGCGACGTTGTGGCTCCCAAGCAACTCTTGCACGCTCTGATTTTTGTTCTACCGAAGCACCCATATCAGAGATGAATACATGCCTAAGTGAGGCACCTTTATCAGAGATTGATGCATGCCTGAATGAGGCATCCTTTTCAGAGACTGGTAACCGTGCCAGTGAAGCACACGTTGAAAGTGGTGATGGATTGGCACCTGTCCGACCTAAGGTAACATATGTGTTGGCCTCTCACAGCCAAGCCCATCGCAGATATGGCAAATGGAGAAACAGCCAGTGTGTGGCTAACTTTGTTATATTTCTGGCATTCCTGCAGGAGTTAGATCACCTGACCAGCTCACATCTTGATCTTGTTCTCAAACGGGGCCATGAACTGTATGTAAGTGTTATGACTAAGTTGCAGCAGAAAGTCGCTTTGTTCATGATTTCTTGACTACCGATGAACTTCCAGAAATTGTAAGTGGGTTTTCAAAACAGCACATGTTAATAAAGAGTCTTTCATTGTGTGGCATGTTGACCTCTTTTTGTGGTGATGTCTATTATCCGAATCTTCGTGATAGACTTCAGTGCTTGACTGCAGAGGTAAACTTTGCTCTTTTGATTATGCAATCACTGTGCATAGCTGTCTTTCAAGACCGTAAAGGCAGGTTTGGGATTTTTGATCCGCATAGCAGAGGATGTGATGGCCTCCCTGTTCAAGATAGCAAAGCTATTATGATGCTTTTTACATGCTTGAATGATCTGATAGACACATTGATTAAGTCTTTCACAATATCGAACGCCAATTGTGATTCTCGTTACGAGATGATACCCGTTATTTTTGCATCTGTAGATGTCACTGCTGATGATCATGAGATGGTGCCTTGTGCAGAGCGTCCTCCACCGATGGCGCAATAGGAATGTGTCAACACGAGCCGAGCGGTTGCTGAGACCATTACAAGTTCTCGTACGAAAGAGCCAGCGCCTAATGCTGCAAAACAATGCACTGATCTGACGAACGACAACAATAAGGTGCTTTGCCCAACATCAGGTAAAGTGCTGCAAGATTTGTCAAAAATGAGTAGAGCAAGAAAAAGAAAATTCCAAAGACGCATAAAGGCACAGGAAAAGATGAATGTTAACTCTGGAAACGTACTACAGCGGAAAACTAAGAACATGAAACAAAAAGAAGTACAGTCAAAATGCAGAACTAAGACAACGTAAAAAGTGTTATATCACAACTCGCTATCGACAAGACCTAAATTACAGTTTAAAACAAAAGTACTACATCAGACAGCGTTACATGATCGACCAGCTCTATAGGAGGAAATCCCTTTCCCTCATTTCAAATCGTTATAGGACAGATAATTGCTTCAGGATCCGACAGCGCTCCTACATTACACAACAATATTGTACTGATCTTGCATTTAAAGATAGACAACGTTGCTACATTGAACAACGATATAGTAATCTTGCATTTAAAGATAGACAACGTTGCTACATTAAACAACGATATCGTACTGATCTTGCATTTAAAGATAGACAACGTTGCTACACTAAACAACGATATCGTAATGATCTTGCATTTAAAGATAGACAACGTTGCTACATTAAACAATGATATCATACTGATCTTGCATTTAAAGATAGACAACGTTGCTACACTAAACAACGATATCGTAATGATCTTGCATTTAAAGATAGACAACGTTGCTACATTAAACAACGATATCGTACTGATCTTGCATTTAAAGATAGACAACGTTGCTACACTAAACAATGATACAGTAATGATCTTGTTGTGGCGGACACTAGGACCATGTCTCTCACCCAGTAGGCATGATGCTATGATCCTTTGATGCTTTGAACCTGTTGGCTTTGTCTTTGCTGTTTTGGACGTTGTTGTATCAGTTTTGTGATGGCATGCGAAGAGTAAAGATCTCCACTAGCACAGCAACGTGTGGTTTCTTCGCCTCGCCACATTGGTGACCCCGGACGTTAGAATGGGTGACCCCGGATGGGTCATCTTGCCATATTATTATCCCAGACGTTAGAAAGTTTCGTCAGGCTGTTGGAGATGTAGTTTCGCCACATGGGTGACCCGGGACGTCAGAATGTTTCAGCGAGGAATCGCCGTAGACGTCCCACTTCGTGGCATCCCTCCACCAGCCTTCTATACGTCAGGTAATGCAGCAAGCTGGTACCACGTCAGCCAGCCAGCACCCCGACAAGGGTCCTCTCACCCGTCGCCCTTTCCCTTGGCGCACCAGGGATCGAGCCAGCCAGCAACAGGCTGGTACGGGCGCTGGTGAGAACGGCTGTGCAGTCCAATTTCAGATTCCCTGGCCGTCGACCGGGATCTTCCAGCCGGGCGGCCTCATCTACTACCGATGTCCGTCCGGCCTCAGCAGTAGGCCTCCAGCCACCATCATTCAGCCGCCCCTCCGATTCACCATGCCCGCAGGTATGGTCCGAGTATACATCGGAGCGGGTCAGCTGGTGTTGGTGCCGCAGCAGGTTCATGCCCAGGCACAGACTGGGACGCAACCGCGACCGGCCGTCCCTCGGAAGCCACTGTGCCTGCCAGCATGCAGGTCAGCACTGCCACTCCGGCTCCTGCGGAACTTCAGAACATCCCTTTGCCAACCCTACCTCATGGTTTTCACGCTGAGTGTCTCACCCTTACTCCTGTCGCACCTGGGGCCCTGGTGTCACATACACTGCCCAGGACCGGACTGAGACTCAGGGTGCCAGACTGGTGAATACCCTGTGGGGTTTTCCGTTATGCCTTTCTGGGTGTTTGGGGGGGAGCTGTGTGGCGGACATTAGGACTATGTCTCTCACCCAGTAGGCATGATGCTATGATCCTTTGATGCTTTGAACCTGTTGGCTTTGTCTTTGCTGTTTTGGACTTTGTTGTATCAGTTTTGTGATGGCATGCGAAGAGTAAAGATCTCCACTAGCACAGCAACGTGTGGTTTCTTCGCCTCGCCACATTGTGTTTAAAAACAGGGAGTGCTCCTATGTCACAAACCGATACCAAAATGACCCTGAATTCAGAGCCAAACACAAGGAAATCATGAGACTGGCAACGAAAACTAAGTGTGATTTATTAAGAACTAATGCGTTGCACAACTAAGATTTTGAAAAAATACAAAGTCATAAACCAACTATTTAAAGAGAGAATCAGTTGTGAAATCACTAAAGCTATTGAGCTCTTCAAAAGACAAATTAAATTTGGACCCACATTTGTCTGCTCTGTGTGTCACAGAGCATCATTTCCTAACCAAATGCACCCTTGTAAGCGCAGTACTTATAAGAAAAATAAACATACTGTTGAAAGTTGCCTCACAGGAAAGTATGTTCATATTTGTAATCATGAATGTGAACCATCGTGCAAAGTACCAGAGGAAAGAAAACAAGAGTGGATTTGTCACACTTGCTTTGAGCATCTTAAAAATGGCAAAATGCCAGCTCTAGCGGTTGCTAATAACCTCCAACTAGCAGATATTCCAAATGAGCTTTGTGGTTTAAACATATTAGAGAGGCATCTCATATGAAAATATGTGGTATTCGCCAAAATTATTCCTCTTCCGAAAGGTCAGCAACGAGCCATTCGAGGAAATGTTGTGTGTGTTCCATCAGAAGTGCAAGAGACAGTAAACGTCTTGCCACAACCCAGAAGTGAATCACAAGTTTTGCGAGTGAAACTGAAGCGACGGCTTTGCTACAAAGGTCATCAGGTATTTCAAACTGTCACTTGGCCTAACCTAATGCGTGCTCTGATTAAACTGAAACAGGTGCATCCACAGTACAGCGACATAATAATTTGTGACGACCCTGACCTTTGTGACCCAACGCTCACCGATGATGAAAGTAGCTCTTCTGAAGACGGAATGAATATGAGTGACTTTTATGAGGAAGATCTGCTCCAGATAAACAGATTTGAGAGTGATGCACTCCGTGAAATAAACAATGACAAAGAAAATGGTAAGAGTGACAAAACACGGCAACATGGCCAAAATGTGCAAGAAGGAGATGAACCCAGTGGTGCCTTAATTTTCGAATCATGTCTCCAACCTAACAATGTTTCAGAGGAAATTATGAGTTTCACTGAGGGAATTTACTCTGTTGCTCCCGCAGAAAGAAATAACCCGGTAAGCTTTTTCAAGACACCCAAACTTGAGGCCATGGCTTTTCCAGTCCAGTTTCGAACTGGGGAAAACACTCTTGATGAAGAGAGGGAGATTAAACTCACACCAAGCAAGTATTTCAAAATGCGACTGTCTTGTGTGGATGAACGTTTTGCCAGAGACACTAACTACTTGTTCTTTGCTCAGTTTGTGACTGAAATCCACCAGGCCACATCAAGCATAAGAATACAGCTACGCAAAGGTAAACCTTTTACCAGAGATGGTTGAAGAATAAACAATGCTATGTTGCAGGATAAAAGGGAAGTTGAAAAACTGATACAAAGCAAAGACGCTGTCCATTTCATGGCGCCATTAAGGAGTGTGCCAGCCTATTGGGAGAAATGCCTCAAGGACATTTTTGCCATGATTCGGCAACTGGGCACATCCACGTTCTTCTGCACATTCTCCGCTGCTGAAATGCGTTGGGAAGAAGTCATCACCGCCATCAAAGCGCAACAAGGTGAACAGGTGATTTTCGCTGACCTCGACTGGGCCACAAAGTGTGAAATTCTCCGCAGCAATCCGGTGACAACGATGCGCATGTTCGACGAACGTGTGGAAGCTCTGTTCAGAGACCTGCTCCTGTCTCCGGCACAACCCATTGGAAAAGTCGTCGACTACTTTTACAGATTGGAGTTTCAGCACAGAGGAAGTCCGCGCATCCATTGCCTCATTTGGGTTGAAGGCGCCCCCGTCTTTGAGCAGGCCTCAGATCAAGAAATCTGCGATTTTGTGTCGCGCTACATTTCCGCTGAGCTGCCCGATCCGGAAACGGAACCCGAACTGCATCAAAAAGTCACAGAGGTTCAGATGCACAGTAAGTCTCATTCAAAGACGTGTGTCAAAGCACCTGGTGCGCAATGCCGTTTTGGTTTCCCCAAGCAGCCGTGCGAGAGAACCATGATCATGAGACGTGAAGAGTGTGATGGAGAAAATCCAGAAAACGAGAAGCGGTCGGCGCCAAACCCCAAGCTTGTTGATTTCCAAAATTTACTGAACGAACCGGAAACGGCCTCTCTGACTTTGCCGCAGCTACTGGCTAAGTGCAAACTCACCAGTGACGAGTACATGGATGGTTTGTACTCGATTGCCGCAAAGACCTCTGTGGTGCTCAAGCGAGAGCCCAAAGACTGCTGGGTGAACAACTACAATCGACATCTGCTTCTTGCTTGGGATGCAAATATGGACATTCAGTACATTCTGAGCGCTTATTCCTGCATTACCTACATCTGCAGCTACATCAGCAAAGCTGAGCACGGTCTGAGCCAGTACCTGAAATCGGTGATTGAGAACTCCCGCAGCAAAAATGTCAACGAGAGCGACGAAATGAAACAAATCATGCAAGCGTACTCTAAGAAAAGAGAGGTGAGTGCACAAGAGTGCGTCGCACACGCATGTGGCCTATATATGAAGCAAGCGTCCCGCAGTGTGGTTTTTGTACAAACCAGTGACAATGCGCTGAAAAAGAGTTATCCCCTCTCATATCTTGAGGGCAAAACGCAGGAGTCCGTTGAATTGTGGATGACCGGCTTGCCGGAAAAGTATAAATGCAGACCTCAAACGGAGGAATTTGAAGCAATGTGCTTGGCTGATTTTGCTTCAACCTGCAGAATCGTGTATGGCAAGCAAGCAAAAGGCAAAAATGTTTTCCCCCTGCTAAATGACATGGGTTATGTCCAAACTAGAACAGGTAAACACGCTGTCATCAAATACTGTAAATTCTCACAGGAAAAAAAGCCGGAGGAATTTTACTGCACGTTGCTAAAGCTGTACCTGCCTCATCGTGCCGACTGCCAGTTGAAGTCCACACACTATCCTACATACAAGTTGTTTTACGATCATGCCTTTGTACAGTTGCCAGCCGCTGAGCATCCAGAGCCCGTTGTGCAAATTGTCGACCGGAACAGAGAGAAGTATGAGAAGCACAGCAAAGATGTTGACAACGCCATCTGAGAGGTGGAGGAAAGCGGAATGGTCTTCAACGAGTGGTGTCAGCTAGCGCCGGAAAGCGAACTGCAAAGACTCGAGTGCATCGAGGAAATCAATGCAAGAGATAAACCCGGCGATGCTGTGGAGGAAAATATACCAGACTACAACATCAGGTCCGAGGTATCGGAAATGTCTATCGCGACGGAAGCCGCTCGCATCGATCCGGCTGTATTGCGTGACATGTATCGGAACCTTAACCGAAAGCAATCGTGTGCTTTCTACCTGGTCGGAGATTGGTGCATACGACGCGTGTGTGGCTTAAAACCACGGCAGTTCTTCTATTACATCAATGGTGGCGCCGGAACGGGAAAGTCACATTTAATCAAATGTATTCACGCAGAGGCTACAAAAATACTGCGCAGACTGCCTGAGACTGGCTGAGGAAGCGGACATTTCCAAACAGGGTTCACTGGCACAGCGGCTTTCAACATTTCAGGTGTGACTTTGCACTGCCTGCTGAAACTGCCAAGAAGCCTCAAACCCCCGTATCATGGCCTGGGCAACAAACTGGACGAAGTGAGAGCGGAGCTATCGCTTGCTGAAATTCTCATTATCGATGAGATTTCCATGGTGTTGAAAAACCTCTTTGCATATGTTGACGCCAGGTTGAAGCAAATCAAAGGAATCAATTTACCAACATGGTGGCATGTCTGTTATCGCCGTCGGGGATTTCTACCAGCTACCTCCTGTGAGACAGTCCAAACCTTTGTGTGTTTACGATCCCACCAGGCTGGACCACTGGCGCGACAGCTTCCAAATTATCACTTTGACTGAAATCATGAGGCAGAAGGATGACGTTCCATTTGCCGAACTGCTGAACCGACTTCGCGTCAAAGAGAAGTCCCGTGCGCTGTCGGAAGTGGACAGAGCTTTGCTGGCTATGACCTACACTGCTCCAGAAAACTGCCCAAAGGAAGCTCTGCATGTTTTCGCCACAAACAAACAGGTAAATGACCATAACTCTCAGATGCTGAATCTGCTTCATGAGGAAATTGTGACTATTGATGCCGATGACTACAAGAAAGATCAAAGGACTGGCAGAATGGCGAGACAAGCCGCCCCTGTCCAAGGGGCGAAGAATGAGTTGCCGGACTTGATAAAGGTGGCCATTGGTGCTCGTGTTATGGTAACCCGCAATATTGATGTTCAGGCAGGTTTGTGCAACGGCTCATTTGCGAGAGTTGTCAAATTGGTGCATTATGCCAACAATGCACGCGTTCAGAAACTTGGGCTGGAGCTTGACGCTGCGACAAAGGCGAGTCCTGCTGATAACATTGTTTACATCGACAGACTGGAGGAAAAGTTGAAACGGCCAGGAGTCGTGCATTTGCAGTTCCCCATTAAGCTTGCTTTTGCTTGCACGATCCACAAAGTACAAGGTATAACCATATCTGAAGCGGTTGCGTCTCTGAAAGGTGTCTTTGAGCACGGCATGGCGTACGTGGCTCTGAGCTGAGTGACGTCTCTCAGTGGGCTCCATGTGCTGCATATGGACGAGAGAAGGATTCACACCAACCCCGAAATAACCTCTCCTCTTGCTACGATGACAGAAGCTTCCTTGGACCACGTGATGCCTCTCCTTCATGTCATGCCCACACTAGATCCGACCATCAACCTGGTCGTTGTCTATCACAACACCGAAGGGCTGCTTTGTCATGCGCAGGATAATCAAATGTCACCACGAGCTGCACTTTGCTGACATTTTGTGCTTGACAGAAACTCACCTCCAGGGGTTGGCGGATGCTGGAAATGTCGTGTTGGAAGGCTACACGGTGTATCGCCGGAACCGAAGTGTCTCACATTTAAATTGTCCTGACTTGGCAATGAAACGTGGCGGCGGTGTAGGTATTTGGGTGAAAGGACACATTCCGGCACACGAAACGATCTACATCCAGGGTGTCACTGATATTGAATTTGTTGTGGTCAAACTTGAACCTCCCATTGATTTGTTCATTGCTGCTGTGTACAGGCCTCCGGGGCAGAGTCTGCGCTCTTTTTTGCCAAACTTGGAAAGTTTGTTGTACTCTCTGGAAGTGATGGACCATCATCAGATCCTGGTATGCGGCGATTTCAATGAAGATGCGCTGTCAGACTCACACAAGCCCATTATGGAACAGTTTTTCTCTAAGGGTTACACACAGCTCATAAATACGAGTACCACTGACAAGAACACACTGCTTGACCTCATATTTGTCTCCCAACCTCAGTGTGCTGTTCATTCAGGTGTCCTGCGAACATACTACAGCTATCACAATCCTGTCCTCTGTGTTTTACAAACTGAAAGGTGAGTCATGTACAAATTGCACATTAAGTGTTGTCCCTGTCATGTTATGGCGCCCTGAGGTTAACATGTGATGGGATAAAATCCGGGGTGAGATGGTCTTGCGTGTGGGTGAGAAGGTGAGTAGGAGGTGAGGTGAGAGTCAAATTTCGAGACAAAGTAACAAAAAAAAAAATGGGTCAAGTCGATGGGAGGGAGTGGTGGGATTATATGTTGACATGGGATGAAATCTGATGTCAAAATGGGTTTAGCATGTGTGTGAGGTGAGTGGAAGGAGAGGAGGTGAGAGATAAAACACAAACGAGTAAATATAAAGATCTTTAAGACGGAGGGTCAAGTTGATGGGAGAGTTTAGTGGGATTATCACCTTTTGGTTTGTAAACCATTTTGACAGTCACAATCATCAGCATAAGTTGAGACCAGAAAACAGACAAGGTAAGTAGGTCACTAATATATTTTTTTGTCTACTGTACATGTTATAATTTACTCTCTTCTTAAAACAGGTCTATCATTTTGGAGAAATGGTTGTTCATCTCAGAATGGAGAGCATAGGTATGTGTCTACGGATGGATTGTACGTGAGTTACATAATCTTATGTCATCCCAATGTAGAAAATGAAATGGTTAGGATATTTAAATATAATGTAAGACAGAGACAAAACCCATCTCGCCTCTGCAGCATGCCAATTTCTACTCGACATTATTGTATTCCCCTTTTTCTCACAGGATAGAAGAATGGGTGCCCAAATACTTACATCATGGAGCACTGACTTGAAAACCAAGGTGGCAGCCAAGCAGGACTTTTCTTCATTCCAGTGTAGTTACCGTGAACTATGTCAGTGAAACCCAATTGTAGTTTTGTCCAACTTTTGGAGCATTCGTTCTCACCACCATCTATTTTGTTTATATTTTGTAGATCTAAGTGGTCCACATGTTGCCTGTGGCTCCACATGTTCCATTTGTCCAAAGGAAAGCTGGAAGCTCGCCAATGATTTTGATGACACATTATCATGCTTGTTCAATGACAGCTTCCCTCTGGATTAAACCAAGTCTGTTTTCTGCTCTCTTCAGTCTGCCTTCTTATATTGGTAGGAAAAAGTAAGTAGTTCAACCTATCACCCTTTGTAAAATCAGTAAAAATCGATTTTGTCCCATATATTTTTTACAAGTTATTTGTTCAGGAGAAAGAGCCGTCCATACCAGAACAGAAGCCACACGTGCATTGTTCATGTCACTGTTCGATTGTATGTGGATATTAAGCGTGACATATGACTACACTGCCATTCCATTGTAGGGAAATAAATGGTAAGGATATTTAAATTTATTGTAAGACCGTGCCAAGTCTATTTATATGTTTTATATATTTTAACTCAACAGTTCTATATCCCCCTTTTTTCACAGAGTAAAATAATGGATGCCAGAAAACACATCGTGGAGCACTGACTTGAAAACCCAGGTGACAGACAATCAGGACTTCTCTTCATTCAAGTGTAAGTTGCCGTGAACTATGTCATTTAACGCTTTCGGTGTCATGGATGATAATTCTCCTCTTAAATCATAACAATCATAAATAATAAACGTCACAATAAAATACTTTTTTTTTTATAGAGAATACCTAACACCCTTGACTGCTAATGCTTATCTATATTGTAGTGAAAAAATGTGATCACTAAATGGCAGTGTTTCCACACATACAACACAGCTATTGCCTACTGTACATGCAGTTCAAAGAATTGGAAGTTAATCTTTCATGTGATATATTTAAGTTATAATTTTTATTTTTATCTTTATTTTCATTTTTTAAATATTTTTATACTTGCATAGGCATAGCATCCATTATTTTGTTGGCATTGAAAGATGAGTGAAAATGCTAGACTTTTGAGGTTTCCTTTTCCAAGAACGCTTGGCACTAAAAGACTTAAAATCAACTGTAGGTTTGCCTATCTTTTGCAGTGTTTGTCATCACCCTTCTTAATTTGTTTGTTTCTTTTAGACCGGTAATTTATGTCAATTAAAACGAAAAATGTGCAGATCTTTATCAGCTTATGTTTTCACCTCCTTCATGTATTTTGTTTCGTTTTTGTAGACCAATGTTGATCACTTGTTGCCTGTGGCTCCACATGTTGCATTCATCCAAAGAACAACTGGAACATCACCACCGTGTGCAAGTATTTGATGACACGTCATCAGACTTGTCCAGTGGCAGTTTGCTTCTGGATTAAACCGAGTCTGTTTTCTGCTCTCTTCAGGCCACTTTTTTTTATTGGTAGGAAAGGTTAATTAGCTCATCAGTAAACCTATCTTCTTTTGTTGAGGCAGTAAAAGTAATTTTAGTGCCATCTATTTCTAACAGGTTCTTTGTTCAGGAGAAAGGGCCAGCAACCAAGCTTGTCCTCATTCAGGTGTAAGTTGCTCTAATATATGTCAATTAAAACTAAAAATGTGCAGATCTTTATCCGCTTTTGTTGTCACCCCCTTAATGTATTTTGTTTCATTTTTGTAGACCAATGTTGTCCACTTGTTGCCTCTGGCTCCACATGTTGCATTCATCCAAAGAACAACTGGAAAATCACCACCATGTGCAGGTTGCAAGAGGTCTCCCTTCAGAACAAAAGAGAAAGCCCTGTCCGTTGTCAGTGAACCTACACAGCTCTTTCTGTACACGGACGTGCACGCACACACACACACACTTGCATTCCACAGTGGGACTAGATGCCCCAAAAGGGTATAAGAACTGAATGTTGAAGGTGAAACGTTGCCATTTTCTGCTCCGGCCTGTGGCAGGACTGGCCCGAGGCCTCGTGTACTTTCCCACTCTGTCTGGATTAAATCAATTGTTTCACTATGTTGTGGTATGGGCGATCTTTCAACAAAAAACGAACACGCTAGGAACTAGGTTAAGGCAAGAAGCTTTTTCTAGATTCCTTCACCAGGAACAAATATGTGTACAAAACATAAAGCAAGGAGTCTGTAATCAACACGACTAAAAAAAATAATAATAAAAAAAAGCATGTCCAAGATAAAATAGAGCAAACAAAATAAAATACAATTAATGCAAACTCTAAATGAATTCACACACATTTTTAACAATACAGTAAATGAATTAAAGTGCTTTCTATACTAAATAATGTTACAAGTGCGGCTGATTATTCTCCAGATATGCTCAGAGATGAACAAACTGGCACATACCATTTACCTGCTCATTTGCTCACTTTTTTGTCATAAATGTACTGAAAATACTCATTTTTCATTTGGGCAACATTTTTTATACATATTATATATTTTGGTACTGCATTTTCCTTTGAAATGATAATGTATCTTGCTTTACTTTTTTTTTTTTGCTTCATCTTATTTTATACTATAAAAGCTATACAAATTATAGCAAGCTTGAAAGCGTAGCAGTTATCCACGTTATATTTTGTAAAAAATAAAAAAGGCATGTTCCCTAAAAATCCAAACTTAGTAAATGTAAAAAGGAAAAAAAAAGACAAAGGCGGAAGTGGATTCTAACTCAATTCCCTGAACTGAGGAGGATGTGCTAACCACTGCAACGCTAAGCACCCCCGAGAAAACTGAAATCCGCAAAGTAGGACTCCTCTCCCACCCCCCAAGAATTTTCATGCCTGTGTATGCGGGTAACAGAGTTTTTTAAAAGTGAAAAGTATTATACTTTAGATTTTTGATACAAAGATTATTGCAATACACATATTTACTTAAATCTTAAATTATTAAACCTACAGTAGTTAAGCATCCTTCCCGATTCTGTTCTTTGTCTGTTGTCACGGCCAAAGTCGCTCTCGGATTAACGGCTATCACACTTCAAGCTTGAGTGGAGCCTCTACCTGAACAAACATGATAACAAGCAGAATTTGCACATGATATTTCAATTCATGATAGATAGATAGATAGATAGATAGATAGATAGATAGATAGATAGATAGATAGATAGATAGATAGATAGATAGATAGATAGATAGATAGATAGATAGATAGATAGATAGATAGATAGATAGATAGATAGATACTTTATTCATCCCCGTAGGGAAATTCACATTTCCAGCAGTATCCTCAAGTCGAGATATAAAATATGAGAAATAAAATACACAAAGATACACATAAGTCCAGTACAGAAGTATTCTTAAGGTGCTTGTTAACAGTGTAAACAGAATAGTGTGAATCGTTGGAGTCTAGTGCAAGTATAATTAAGGTGCTTGTATAAAGTGAATAGTGCAGTGCAGAGTATGAGGTTTAGAGTTTAATGTGATCTTTTACTGCCCCGGGTGGAGTTGAAGAGCCTCATGGCATGGGGGAGGAATGATCTCCTCAACCTGTCCGTGGAGCAGGACAGTGACAGCAATCTGTCACTGAAGCAGCTCCTCTGTCTGTAGATGATGCTGTGTAGTGGATGTGTTGGATTGTCCATGATTGATAGCAGCTTGTTTAGCGCTCGTCGCTCAGCCACAGTTGTCAGACTGTCCAGCTCTGTGCCCATAACCGAGCCCGCCTTCCTCACCAGTTTATCCAGACGCGAGGCGTTCTTCTTCTTGGTGCTGCCTCCCCAGCACACTACTGCGTAGAGGAGGGCGCTCGCCACAACAGTCTGGTAGAACATCTGCAGGAGCTTTTTGCAGATGTTGAAGGACGCCAGCCTTCTGAGGAAGTACAGTCGGCTCTGTCCTTTCCTGCACAGAGCTTCTGTGTTGGTAGTCCAATCCAGTTTATTGTCCAGCTGCACACCCAGGTATTTGTAGGTCTGGACAAACTCTACACATTCTCCTTTGATGGTTACTGGTTCCGGATGGGGTTTAGGCCTCCTGAAGTCCACCACCATCTCCCTGGTCTTGGTGGTGTTCAGGTGCAGATGGTTAGCGTCGCTCCATGAGACAAAGTCCTGGATCAGTTTCTTGTACTCCCCCTCCTGCCCACTCCTGATACATCCCACGATAGCAGTGTCATCTGCAAACTTCTGCACGTGGCAGGACTCAGAGTTGTACTGGAAGTCTGACGTATACAGGGTGAACAGGACAGGAGACAGCACGGTCCCCTGTGGCGCTCCTGTGCTGCTGACAACAGTGTCGGACGTACAGCCCCCCAGTCTCACGTACTGGGGTCTGCCTGTCAGGTAGTCCGTAATCCATGCCACAAGGTGTGAGCCTACTCCCATCTCTGTCAGTTTACCACTGAGCAGCAGAGGCTGTATGGTGTTGAAGGCGCTGGAGAAGTCCAAAAAAGTAATCCTCACTGCACCACTGCCACTGTCCAGGTGAGAGAGGGATCGGTGTAGCATATAGATTATAGCGTCCTCCACTCCTACCTTCTCCTGGTAGGCAAACTGCAGGGGGTCAGTGGCATGGCGGACCTTTGGCCTCAGGTGGTGTAGCAGCAACCGCTCCATGGTCTTCATCACGTGTGATGTCAGGGCGACCGGCCTGACATCACACGCCTCATTACAAAAGCTAACAGGATTCCAAAGCTTTCTTTCATCCTCACTGCTTTCCTTCAGCCGCGCTTGCATCCAAGTACTGTCCTCAACTGACTGGGCAGGCAATCTGTCAATAAGCTCACAGGCACTCCTGCAACACATGTAATTGGCTTCCTTCTCGACAGGGGTTGTAATCCACTCCTGCCCTCAATGGTCGATGGTTGCAAGCTAACGATTCTCGTTATCATGTTTGGTCAGCTACAGGCCCCACCCCGAGGGCAACTCCCACTACCTTGGTGTTCCCTAACTATAGCCAAGGAATGGATAGCGAAGGGGCACAGGTAATGAATGAGGTTTATCAATTTAACATTTATGCAAACTTGTATACGGAATAATGCAATGTGAATCCAGCCTAAGTAAGGCTTGACAGTTGAGAACTTTTTATTGATATTTTTATTTTTATTTTACAGGTGCTGCTACAGTTGAAATGATGGAAGAATTGAAGAAATTGAAGAAAAAAAAAAAAAGATCCTCTTCACACCACCAAAATAGAGGTCCAGAGAGATGGCCTCACATACCATGAGTGAATTGAACATGTAATGCACATTTACAAATGAAGTATATCAAAATAGGTTCTGCCCTTTTCCATTCATGTACAGTACAATCTTTATAGTTTATCCTTGTACAGTCACGGGAAGCTTGCTCCCATTATGTGGTCTCACCATTGTTTTTGTAAAAGTGTGTATTATGAGCATGTTGCCTTTTACTGTATTGAGTTACACCTTGACCCTAACCTGCATTTCTTAAAAAAAAAAAAAAAAAAACACTTCTTTGAAGAATCCTATTTAGTTTTGTTCTTTTTTGGGGGGATTGATTGATCAACAACTTGCTCATCGAGCTGTGCACACTGACCCCTTGCTACTTTGCGCCCTTTGAGTGGCTGTAGTCTCATAGAGAGCTGCGCCTGGAAGTCTAATTAGCCATGGCTGTGGCAAACATGATAACAATCACAATTTAAATTTGAAACATTTGAAACTTCAATTTATAACAAAATAAATACAAGTATGAGATTTCCAAAGGTCTGGTGAAGCCTCTTCCCCCTCCCAAAATTTGCGCGTGTGTGCGGAGGGGGGGGTACTTCACGGTTTTTCACTTATCACGGGAAGGCTCTGGTCCCCATCAAATGTGAAATATGAGGGATCACTGTGTATTGGTTCTGTAGGACAATTGTACAAAGAGAAGAAACTTTTTAGCTGAAAACGAGACACCAAACCAAAACCTAACCCTTGTTCTTTCCATTTTATCTAACATGGTTTACAATTTAAAGAACAATAAATACATGTCTTTTTCCAAGGGTCGATAGAAGATACATCCCATGTTTTTATTGTTTTTCAAAAACCAAAGAAATCCCATAGATTGCACGGTCAAGAGGACTGTTGCCAATTAGGGAATTTTTTTGTGATACTGGTAGTGTCTCCTGGTGGTCTGAATGAGATGCTATGGAGCCACATACAATTCTCCAAATAGGCATTTGTGACACCTTAAAAACTCAATAATTCAAAAACAAAATTTTAAAATCTCAAAATTTTGCAAAGGTTTACCTGAGATGTTTTGGTGTTTTCTCTCGCCTTCTTCTTCAGTGTCCTGAAGAAGGCGAACGATAATGCCGAAACATGTCACATGTCGGCTAAAATACAGTAAATACATAGATTAAGTGTTTATATGTTAGTTGACTGACTTTAAGATTGTTGTTGATTTATTATTCAACAGATACTACATGATACACCATACATGAGCCAAAATAAATGTGAACTTCAAAGTGATGACTTGCGTCCTCTTTCACCGGAGTCTTGGTGCAGATAACCAGTCCTGAGAACACATTCTCAACAAACTAAGTAATATTAGTTATTTAATGAATATACAATAATGTTAATAATGTTAATAAGTATAATGTAATGTTAAATAATAGGAGAAAGGAAATAAAATAGGCAAAAAAATAATTTAAAAAAAGGATTGTTTATGGTTACTGCAGCTATATTGGGGCGTACATAGAAATCCAGGAACTGATACCCTACTTTGCGGGTTTCAGACTTCGCGGGGGGTTGACAGCCCCCATTAACCGCGAAGTAGGGGGAATCACTGTATAATCGAAGGATTGCAGCCAAACCCAGTTGATTCGCCTTACAGCTATCAAAATTTGTAGGCATATGCAGGACCCTAATACCTAAATAACAATCAAAGACAGCCATACGCTAGGATGTAGAGAAAAAGAGTTACAGATTTTTTAATTTGCAATTTTGATGCATTTAGGGCCTTTCAGTGAATTAGCATATTATACATGAAGGGTTCGGTGACCGCTTAGAGAGGGCTGTATGTGTGTCTGAGTGAGACTCCCTACGGGTCCGCTTTGAGAGCGCTGCATAAGCAGCATAGTGAGCGGTCACTGAGAGATTGCGATAGCAATAGAGTTGGGAAATAAGACTTTGCAAACTTTATCTGTTAGACATGGCTTCTAAAATTGCAAGTGGCGGTAAAGGAAGAAGTAAGAGGATGATGACAATAGAAACCAAGAAGGAGATATTAAAAATACGAAGGAGGCGCATGCATAGTTAACCTTGCTCGTGAGTATGGACGGAACCGCTCGGCAATCTTCTAAGGGCAAGACTTTCCTCGCCGGGGGACGGACCTCGCTCGACAACAAAATGGAGAGGCTTCTTCTATTATGGATTAAAGAAAAGGAAATCGCCGGTGATATGTTTTAGTTTGAGAAAAGTTCTTGTTTAAGAAAATAAATAAATTCTGCGGGTTGGTTTCTGCTCACCTCCCTCTCCACTCGGCTCAAGTCATGTCGCCCCAGAGGAAAATGTCATTTATCCGTTGTATATCCATGTTATTTATATTAACTGTACAGTAGATTATCGTACTAATTTTAAATATGTGTGTAAATTCGTGATGGTTTTAACTATAATTTCATCACGCGTTGCCAGTCAATGTGTACGTATAATTGACCTCGCTTTGCTACATCAATGAAGTCTACTGCTCACGCATGACACGGTAACGCTGATATGCTATTGCTCTTACAATGTCACAGTCACTGTTTCAGTCACGGTGTCAGTCACGGAGATGCCGATATGCTATTAGTCGAACGCCTTCATCTAGCTTGATGGCACAGCTGGTCGGGACGGAAGGAAAGAGAGAAAATCAGTCAAAAACGGAAGGAAGGAATGTTGTTAAGACTTTGCAAACTCTATCTGTTAGACATGCTTCTAAAATTGCTAGTGGCGGTAAAGGAAGAAGTAAGAGGATGATGAGAATAGAAACGAAGCAGGAGATAATAAAAAAAATACGAAGGAGGCGCACGCATGGTTAACCTTCCTCGTGAGTATGGCCGTAAAAGCCCGGCAATCTTCTAAGGGTAAGACTTTCCTTGCCGGGAAACGGACCTCGATCGACAACAAAATTGAGAGGCTTCTTCTATTATGGATTAAAGAGAAGGAAATCGCCGGTGATATGTTTTAGTTTGAGAAAAGTTCCCGTTTAAGAAAATAAATAAATAAATTCTGAGGGTTGGTCTCTGCTCCCCTCCGCCTCCACTCAGCTCAAGTCACGTCGCCCCAAAGGTAAGTGTCATTTTTCCTTTGTATATGATATTTAATTTAACTGTACTGTAAATTACGTTACTCATTTTTAATATGTGTATAAAGTCGTGATGTTTTTACCTAAGGTTTTTGCACACGTTGCACGCATTCACTAATTAACATAGGTTTGGATTGCCCGTCATACGAGCAGTTCAAGTTACGAGCGTAGCCGCTGAACGGATTAAGTTCGTAACACAGGGGCCCACTGTATTTGTAACAGGTTTGACTTGCCAGGGGATCCTGGGTAACAATTAGCATCCCTGAAAACAAAGGTGATGGGGGGATAAGGACACAACTCGGGCCTTGCCTACACATAGGTGTTCTTGCAAACGGGCATTAAATGTTTCCGTTTTGTCCTATTTGCTATATGTGGCCGGGCTTTTTGTTTTTTGTTGTTGTTGTTTTTTTTAATCATAATCTAATGTTTCAAAACCTCCAGCCTAAATGGAGATTTGCCCTAGCTTCCGGTTTTGTAGACACGCGTGCTCAGCTTCAACGGGGATTTGCGTCATCGCGCTATTCTTTTTCCCACGGAAGACTTCTGATACTGGTGACCTCAGAGGGAAAGTTCTTTCGCACTGGACAGAATTTGTGACATTTCTGCCGCCTAATGACTTGGAAACCGCACTATGTGGTTTCATATAGGTGAGACTTTTTTTTTAAATAAACAAACGATGACGATACATGTAGACGACAGGGCGTGGTTGTTATTCCCTTATTTCCTCTCATTATCACGTAAGAAATCATCTCTTTTCCCAAATACATTGTCTTTACATCATTATCAGAAATAACTTTCGTCAGTTGCCATAATGTATGCTTTCAATCAACATTAATTAGACATTCACAATTTATTTGTGTCATACCACATATATTGTATCAATATTTGCTGACCAAAATTACTCCGTTTGGAGCTTTTGTTCTTTTGCCTCTTTTGCCTTGTCAATAAAGTAATGACTATCAGCTGTCACTCAAGCTCATTAACATGTCACACACACATATGTCATGGATGTCGAAACTGTCAAGCGACAGTGGACATGACGTCTCCATTTTTATTTTTCAATTATTTATTGCTGAAACAAAGCAGTGAATCATCCTGCTTCCTCATATGACTCGTTTTTATTTGCGTGCATTTTTGTGTTGCTTTTATGATGGCACGACCAAAAGAGAGCATGAAGACGATATGGAAACTGTTAGGAGCATAATGCAGTTGCATGTCAGGCGGGTGTGGTGACAAAAGAAATAACGATAAAACGATACTATGGAGGACCAAAAGTGCCAAAATTCAATAAATAAATGTACCATTCAAACATTAAATGTAAGTGTCATTAAATAATTTAATGTGTCATTAATTAATTAAAAGTGACATTAATTAAATGTTTAAATAATTAATTTAAACGTTTCATTGAATTGATAAAACATTTATTTCATTATGACACATTTAATTATTTAATGACACATTTATTTAATTAATGACACATTTAATTATTTAATGACACTTATATTTAATGATACGCTGTTGCTAGGTTTCATCCTTTGCTTATCTGTCAAGCTCGCTCGTCAAAGTTTAATGGGCGGGTCCTAACACCTGATTGGTTACCCGCTCTTCAAGCCAAAACAAATCAATTTCAGAGAAGATTGACTTAGAGGATGAATGTAGTCCAATACGTTGGATGGCACGATAACATTTACATTTATTTGAATGGTCAGGCCAAACGACTAAACCCATGGTTGTCTGTCTCAAGGAATATCAAGAAAAATCCTATTATTAATAATAATAATAATAATAAGAATAATAATAATAAGAATAAGAATAATAACAACAACAACATTTGTTCAGCTGAGCGCTTGTTATACCGATTCTTTGCCGGGTTTATTTTCTACATCAATATCATCGTCATCTTACGCCCAGTAGGAGGCGGAAAATGCTCCTAGATTGGTAGTCATCCCTAATTATAATTAGTCGACGGCGAACAAGAAAAAGTTCAAGACCGAATACATCATGTGCACGTGCTTGTCCCATTGTTTTGAGAAGTGAAAAATGGCAAAACGTTGCACAGAGTTACATAGAGAGGCATCAAATTGAATCGAAGAAGCACTTCACAAAACTCAGCCTCCCATGGCGGCTCAGTTGCAGCAGCAGAGACCTGCTACTCCCTCAAGAACACCCGTCCAAGGTAAGCCAAATATCCATTATTATTTCACGTTTGAATTCGTTTTAAAAATATATATGTATTTGGTTGTTTCATTACGACTATCAATTAGGCGAGCATAACGCTCGGTAATTTTGCCGAATGCTGTTCGTTTGCTGGCAGAACCACACCAGTTTGAAAATAAAGGTGCGACATATTTCTCTGTTGCAGCCGAGGTAGCAAGACTTTTTGCGCCATATACTGTAATTCCGCTGGAGCGAATAGAGTTAAAAGGCCGAGAAGACCAGCATTTCAAATCGGCTAAACAAGTCTGACCACCAGGCAGATAAAGTTCCAGACATGACCTTGAAAGCTCACCTTCTTGCTGCCGGACTTGGGGAGCAAAAATTAACATTTTCAGGTCAGTAGTTACCATAGCGATACCAAATCCCCCCCACCCAAGAAAAAAAAATAAACAACAAACAACAATATTGCAAATGTATTCAGAATTTCATTCAAAGTCAATCACATGATAAATTAATATCTGACTCCAGCTTAATGTCCATAACATGAATAATGTTTTTTATGTGCTCAGTTGTGAGTGGGCATGAGTAAAATATGGTTGTCACATCTGAACTGTTTGAAGTATTTCCAAAGCTCCAAAACTGAGGACGTTTTGAACTTTTAAAGATAGCGGGATTTACTCGCAGCAGAAACCTTGGATTGATTCCGTGTCCAAGCTCTGGATACACACTTGCCTACCTGAAAGAGCCATCAACGATGATCGGACAGGCTACAATTTACATACGTCCACTTCAGCAGGATCTACCATTTCAGCCTTACGTATATTTACAGAGACTCACGTTCAATAGTCAAAGCAATGTTTACTGTTCATTTATAATCATTATTTAAAACTATTTTGTTGTCGTTAGGAGCACTCACAACAGGCCTCTGGACCAGAAGTCCCCTGTCTCAGTTGTGAAAAGGCAGTTCCCTTTTCAGGAATGAAGGTATACAGACTGAGCTGCAATGGGTGGGTGCTTTTTACCATTCTGCAAGATTAGTATATATTATTTTTGTTCCGAAACAAATGTCTCAAGAGTGTCGAGCACACAATCAAGATAATAGATAATAGATATTTTGTACATTTCAAGGACATCAACAGAGGAATCAAAAACACATCAAGAGGCAGGCCAAAGTGAAAATGACAGAGAGACAGCCTCAGTCAATGACTGTTCCAGAGAGGCCTGAAACATCAGCGGAGAGTGCAGTCATACCAGGAGTGACTAACACTGAGGCACTGAACCATACGGACACAGAAGAAGGTTTATATCATCACAATAGAATTCCTCTCCAGTTGTGTGTAAAAGAGTCTCATTGAAAAATAACATATGTAGACAAATCTATACTAGCACTATAACACAACTATAGTGTATGTTAAAAATATTGTTTTTCAGAATGTTACATTCAACAAATGGTTGGGTTAAAAAAAAAAGCCAACTATAAGTCAAAAAAGGACTGACCCAGTATTTAGGCCAATTTGATATAATTTTCTGAGTTGTTTTGCACAAAAGTAATTTCGAGAACTTAGTCATTCAATGATACACAAGACAGCCTCAAATGGACTTTGGTAAATGGACTTTCACTTATATAGCGCTTTTCTACCTTAGGTACTCAAAGCGCTTTGCACTAACTAGTCATTTACCTACTGATGACGCAGCATCAGGAACAACCGGGGGTTCAGTGTCTTGCTCAAGGACACTTAGACATGGTCTTGATGGTCGGGGGATCGAACCCACGGCCTTTCGGCTGGGAGACGACCACTCTACCACTAAGCCATGCCGCCCCTAATCTGGGTTGTTTTAACCAAACCTGAAAATGTGATCAAATAAATATTGGAATTAGTCTTTTTTTTTCCCTTGCTCATAAGTTATTTTGAACCTATTGGTTTGAAAGCTAATTCCTTCCTTTTTTAACTTGGCATTTCATTAATTAATATGAATCATATATTTATGGATAACGAGTAGATATCTGTTTCATGTAACTTGCAAACTCACAACACGTCTCTCTGACATCTATTACTTTATTTTCATTTTTATTTATTTCTAGAATGGGAGCTTATTAAGGAACCAGCTCAAGCTACCAAGGTTTACATAGAGAGTTTGTGAAGGAAACATGCATTTGGGAAACCACTGAGAATGAAGATAGATGCAAGGGACTCTGATGAGGAGAGGGAACGAGAAATGTTTAAATGATAAAAGTTATTGAATGCACTGATCAGGAGGTTTAAGTGACACAAATTCTGTATCAGTGAAACTACACAAATACCATGCAGTTTTTGGCATCTGTTTTATTATGCATCCTTTAAACATTTTTGTATCACTCATCTGAGTGTGAAGAACACAGCATTGATGTTATCCATTCTGTGTACCAGTGACGAGAGTTCATGTATCTTCATTAAAGATACTTAAAGTTCAATTTCTGGAAGTACTGCAGCTGTCAAAAGGTAGCTTCAACCTGAAAGGACGAGGAATATGATCAATTTTGAATTTATAACCGGTGACATGAGGTATTTAGCAGTGATGGGAAAAGAAGGCTTTAAGATGCTTCATGACCCAGTTGTATTTTTTTTTTACTCCTTCTAATGGTACTCTGTTCAACATAGGCTTTGAAACTTCCTGTTTTGAACAGACAATGGAAGCTCCAGCCTTAGTTTTTGAACTACTTATTTTATTTTACTTCCACTAGGTACATCATGCTGACATTTTTAAACCTCTTTCTTTAAGCCAACAGTGGCCATTTAGACTTCTTAAAATGACATAACCTGGGGTGCTGCTTTCTGTGTGTGATAGGCCATTCTCAAAGGTTTTGTCCCCCCTCATAATGAATTCCATATCAAAAAGGTACAACTCTTTCTTTAACCTCAGTAGGATCTGCCATCGGGCCTTGCTCTCTGTAACGTCTCCAGAGTTGTTGTGGTGATTGGTTCCTTTCAGTTCTAAGGCCATGACAGTTCCAAGCATCTTGGAAAGAGTTCAGGCTTTGCTGAATTTGTGGAAGGAAGATCCGGTGCAGTCCAAAAAGATGAACTTCGTTGTCTGGATTCAGTGTTCCCTTTGCTTCAAGTGAAGTGAAGATCTGATAGAAGAGGTCCAGGGAATGCTGATAAACGTCTCTCCATATCCTTTCAATTCTGTGCTTAGGATAAAATTGGCAATGTATCAAATTATTTCTTAGTGACATTATAAAGAAATACACTCATCTGGTGATATTGTGATCCAAATGTGTATTTACCGCTGGTTATGGACACTTCTGCCTGTGATGTGTGAATTCCTGTCAGTATCCCTGCTCCTGATCATGAACTCTGCCACATCTGCATTCTCTCCCCCTTTATCAGATCTGACTCTTGAAGGCAGCCCATACTGATTAACAGCAGCTATGAAACTTTCTTTGTAAGACTGTACAAGCTCTGTTATTGCCAGCCACAGTCAAATAGACCACTAAACGACTGAATCCATCCACCCCGCCAAGGACAACAAATCTCCACCTGTCAGGCAGTTGTGAACAGACAAAAAAAAAGTTTATGGTAAAGCATATCGTATTCAATATTAACTAGAGAAAGATGTACAGATTACTGAATACGATCACTGACCTGATTAGTATATGGTTCCCATCTATATGCCATAAAGAATTTGGGCCTGGAACAGAATACTGTCGTCGTCTTGAAACATGCAACCTGAGCCGTCTCATTTGAATTCCCTCTGCATCGACTCTGCGTAAAGACTCTTGCAGCCTTGAGATTGACAGAAGGAAAATAAAATTGACCTCTGGGATTTCTTAAGGTATCCTTTTTTGAAGCAATGGTCAGGTTATAAGTAACAAATATACAGTCATGTGTGTAAAACAGTTTCAGTGCAGCAAAGCCAAAGCCTTCAAAATAAAAGTTATTCAACACACGACAGAAACAAATCAAGTTGCTAACTTAAATTTCAGCAGATTGCAGATAAAATCCCAGATGCATGAAATCAGCTAGGCTCCCTAATTGATTTCAAAGAAGCAATACTTTAAAACGAATTAAAACATTGCTCATATCGTTTTACTCACTACGAACACGCACACCTCTTGCATTCAGATGGCCACGCATGAACTTGTAGCCGGAATTTGGATGTGGACTTCACTTACAATGCGGTCCAGTTCCTTGTCGTTCATCGTTGAAGAGAGATCTCTCTATCTACACAAAATACATTACCGATAATAAAGAAATATGGCACTAAACGTGGATGAGATCGCTGAATAAGTTGACAACTTGTGAATGTAGTACACTTACCTCAAACTGGCTTGCTTCATGAGTCTCCTGACTGTCCTCCTTGAGACTCCGAACGTCGCTGCAATTTGACTTGTTGATAATCCACAAAGTACGTAATTTTCCAGAACTGTAATTGGTATATCAAACGCCAAACGTCCCGATCCATTTGTGTGTCGTGCTCGGGGACCTGTGAACCTCTACTGTACTTCCTCTAAAATTGCAGTCACTCTTGGGTCAATGTCGGAAACGGAAAGTGCAGAAATAAGTCCAGCAACTTCAATAAATTCCTTCACTTTTCGTTGATTAAAATCGTTTTCTACAGGCCCTGCCTCCACATTTTCAGCAAGGTCTGAAATATCTCGACCTAACTGTCGTGAAAGATCACGAAGGTCCTCTGTCATCGCATCCGCCATGTTTCCAACCTCTTCAGGCCGAAGTAATGGATTGGACATGATTTGAGTTAACGGGCTTTGGGCCCGCCCACTAAATTGACGAGGGAGGTTGACAGATTGCCGAATGACAGATAGAGAAATAGCTGAAAACTGGCCGTGTTTCATACTTTGCTAAACTGTCAACCTCTCCCGTCAAATTTGATGGGTGGGCGGGTCCTAACATCTGATTGGTTACCCTTGCAAGACAAAGCAGGGTAACCAATCAGGTGTAGGACCCGCCCATTAAACTATGACGCGAGAGCTTGACAGATAAGTAAAGGATGAAACGTAGCAACAGCGTGTCATTAAATATAAGTGTCAATAAATAATTAAATGTGTCATTAATTAAATAAATGTGTCATTACATAATTAAATGTGTCATTAATTAAATAAATGTGTCATAAAATAATTAAATGTCATTAATGAAATAAATGTTTAATTATTTCAATGAAACGTTTAAATTATTTAAACATTTATTTAATTAATGACACTTTTAATTAATTAATGACACTTTTAATTATTTAATGACACATATTTAATGATTGAATGGTACATTTATTTATTGAATTTTGGCACTTTTGGTCCTCCATACGATACATCGTCCCACTTGGTGATTTTTTTTGACAAGAGAATTGTAGTTGCCGTACTCGGCCCAGTCATTGATGTCGACGCTGCTCACGCGATAGTTGAAATGACAGCTTATTTTTTCTTTCTTTTTTTTCTAAATTCTTTATTACTGATACAATGCAGTACATGGCAATAAATATTTCACGATCCTGTGGGCTACAAACCATCAGATTCAGTACAACACAACATTAAACAAATACTGTAGATTAAAAAAGCGAACTCCCTGTGTCAGTTTGTGGTAGAGGACTGTTTATGAAGAGTGGGACATCACAGCTCTAATTTCGGACCCGCGCTCATAACATTTACGGCCCTATTGATTCACAAGTTCAAGTCTTAGTTCAATTTGCCCCTCACTACCGGCAACAAATCTAAATAATATATTGTTAATTTTTTTTTTTTTGCATAGCAACACTCCAAAGACGTTTCCAAAATAAACTTCGTTTCCAAGTGTCAGCGAAAGTAACCCAAGGGCTGACCTCCGTGCACTTGCTCTTCCGGTTTAGCTCTTCCCGTGGGTACCGTGAAGTAAGTAAGTCGTCTAAACTGTTGCGATATTAATATTTGTAATTGTTGTCATATTTAGTCATTATTACTTCAACTTTGTTCGCTAAGTTTTTTCGTCCTATAGTATGCCGACACGTGTGCTACGTGTGCTAATTTGATGACGCATTTGACTAGTTATGTTGCGGTAATATAATGTAGTAACCTGATTGCTTACTTAATGCAATACATCGACCGCCACCATCTTCTACTTTTATGAATAAAACGTTGTTTTCATTATCATTTATTTTAATCATTATTTCATTATTTTTCGTTACGCAATAATGAACAACAACACTAAGTTAGTGGTGTACTTAGTTGTCGTAAAAATAAATGTTGTAATTAACTTTACTTTCTCCAATTAGTGGTGTACTTAGTTGGTGTTAAAAAAAGTAGTCTCTATGTTCTTCCATCACTTTGTTTTCACTATTTTGAGTATTATTAATTACATTATAATTTGTTCATTACGTGTTTGTTCGCTAGTATACTAATGCTACGTGTGCTGTGAAATATATTCAAATTCAGCTATCACTAAATTCCCCTAGAATTTCCCCCACTATTGTTATTATTGTTATTATCGTTATTATTATTTTCACATGCTTGCTTATCTAACGTAATTTTGCTGCCATTATCGTTATCTACAATCTTCTATTTACAGATGTAATTGTATGGCTTTAATAAATATCAGCAAGACAAAATGTAGACGTTCTTTCTCATTCATTATTAATTACTTACACATCCTTAAGTAATTTGCTGTAAAAACGATTAAACCTAATTATAAAATATTTCGTTCGGTGGAATGTACAGCACATAACTAAATGAAAAAACAGTGCAAAATTAAATGACACAACCATAATTTTATAGAAGAAGTGACGGTTGAACAAAAATCGTCAATACCCTAACTTGTCATCGTTGTCATTGTGCCAATTCAATTGTCGTCTTAAACACGTGATATTAGATATGCATGTTTAATTTTGTGAAAGATATTTTTAAAAAAGTCTTGCTGCCTTGAACTCAATGTCTGAAGTATTTCTGACAACTGTGAGTAGAAACGGAGAACAGCACATATCTGTCAGGCTCATCTTAACTGTCTTGTTTGTCACCGGACTTCAAATGTAATAGCCATATATGAAGAAGACAAAAGAACGTTGGTCAAATCATTCTAATAAGGCTTTTTGGGATAATGGGGTTGAGTAGCTATTAGATTATAATTTTTTTAAATGTAATTCCGGTGTGTTTCTCAAAAATATATGCATATTTTAAAAATACTCTTCATAGCACTTTTTTGCATACATGCCACTTTCAAAATCGTTTTTTTTTTTAAATTTTTTTTTAAATGCGTCATGTAATCCCGGAGTACATATAACAGTTAGGCATCTCCTTTTTAGCAGTTGAACGCTTGACTTTGCGACAAATATTAGATATATTAGATATAAGTAGGTTCCAGTCAGTGTCTCGTTTTTTGCTCTTGAAGTCTTGTACATCACCCCCCCCCACACACACACACACACATAAGCACACACACATATTCACACATCCATCAGCATGCTGTTTTTGGCATTAGTAGGGGTATGCGAAACATGTTACAGTGTATACATTAACAGCTAAATAAAAGACAGTAAATAAAAAGTACATTTAATTATTTCTCTGTTGGCTAATTGTTAGATTTTTGGTAAGTGGACTTTTTGGCATTGGTATGGATAACCTGAATTTCATTATTGTTAATTTTATAAATTAGTAAAATATATTTTTTGAAACTATTGGAGAAAACCTTAAATAAAATAATGTGAAAATGAACATGTTTTATTCATACCAAAAAGGTTACAAGATGTGTATTGCATAAACGTTAAGGTCTGCTTAGAAGCTAAAATTTGTCTTTAATGTTGACGGCGATGTGATTTGTGCAATTGCAAATGCTCTCGCTAAAGTACCTGGATGTCTGTAGTTCCTGATGGCACACCATTTTTGAACTGATAGGTACAGCTCACCTTTGCATTAGATGGTGATGTCCGTTCAAGAATGCATCACTTGCTTAACATCAAATAGAACCATACAGTTACAGTACATATGAAACTGTATATAGCTAACACCAACAGATGATTTTGTGCAAAAAATCTTCATATGTGTTTTGAGGATGCATCACTTGGTTAACATCAAATAAAAGCATACAATTACAGTACATATGAAACTGTATATAACTAACACCAACAGATGATTTAGTGCGACTGTCTTGTGTGGATGAACGTTTTGCCAGAGACATTAACTACTTGTTCTTTGCTCAGTTTGTGACTGAAATCCACCAGGCCACATCAAGCATAAGAATACAGCTACCTAAAGGTAAACCTTTTACCAGAGACAGTCGGCAAATAAACAATGCTATGTTGCAGGACAAACGGGAAGTTGAAAAACTGATACACAGCAAAGACGCCGTCCGCTTCATGGTCCCGTTAAGGGGCACCCCGGCCTTTTGGGAGAAATGTCTCAAGGACCTTTTTGCCATGATTCGGCAGCTAGGCACACCCACGTTCTTCTGCACATTCTCCACTGTTGAAATGCGTTGGGAAGAAGTCATCACCGCCATCAAAGCGCAAAAAGGTGAACGGGTAATTTTCGCTCACCACGACTGGGCCACAAAGTGTGAAATTCTCCGCAGCAATACGATGACAACGATCATCATTTGGGTTGAAGGCGCCCCCATCTTTGAGGAGGCCTCAGATCAAGAAATCTGCGATTTTGTGTCGCGCTACATTTCCGCTGAGCTGCCCAACCTGGAAAAGGAACCCAAACTGCATCAAAAAGTCACAGAGGTTCAGATGCAAAATAAGTCTCATTCAAAGACGTGCATCAAAGCACCCGGCGCGCAGTGCCGTTTTGGTTTCCTCAAGCAGCCGTGCGAGAGAACCATGATCATGAGACGTGAAGAGTGTGATGGAGAAAATCCAGAGAAGTAGAAGTGGTCGGCGCCAAACCCCAAGCTTGTTGATTTGCAAAAGTTGCTGAACGAACTGGAAACGGCCTCTCTGACTTTGCCGCAGCTACTGGCTAAGTGCGAGCTCACCAGTGATGAGTACATGGAAGGTTTGTACTCAATTGCCGCAAAGACCTCTGTCGTGCTCAAGCGAGAGCCCAAAGACTGCTGGGTGAACAACTACAATCGACACCTGCTTCTTGCTTGGGATGCAAATATGGACATTCGGTACATTCTGAACGCTTATTCCTGCATTACCTACATCTGCAGCTACATCAGCAAAGCTGAACACGGCCTGAGCCAGTACCTGAAATCGGTGATTGTGAACTCCCGCAGCGAAAATGTCAACGAGAGCGATGAAATGAAACAAATCATGCAAGTGTACTCAAAGAAAAAAGAGGTGAGTGCACAAGAGTGCGTCGCACGCGAATGTGGCCTCCATATGAAGCAAGCGTCCTGCAGTGTGGTTTTTGTACAAACCAGTGACAATGCGCTGAAAATGAGTTATCCCCTCTCTTACCTTGAGGGCCAAACGCAGGAGTCCGTTGAAGTGTGGATGACCGGCTTGCCGGAAAAGTATAAGGGCAGACCTCAAACAGAGGAATTTGAAGCGAAGTGCTTGGCTGATTTTGCCTCAACCTGCGGAATCGTGTACGGCAAGCAAGCTAAAGGCGGAAATGTTTTCCCCCTGCTGAACGACATGGGGTATGTCCAAAAAAGAACAGGTAAACACGCCGTCATCAAATACTGTAAATTTTCACAGGAAAAAAATCCATTCTCAAGCTCTATCTGCCTCATCGTGCCGACTGCCAGTTGAAGTCCAGAACCAAAGAGGTAAGAGGTTTTTGAGTTTTGCACATGAGCGCTGCAGAGGTGTTGAAAGGTTCATGCAGTCCTACATACAAGTTGTTTCAAGACCATGCCTTTGTACAGTTGCCGGCTGCTGAGCATCCAGAGGCCGTTGTGCAAATTGTCGACCGGAAGAGAAAGAACGATGAGAAGCACAGCAAAGATGTTGACAACGCCATCCGAGAGGTGGAGGAAAGCGGAATAGTCTTCAACGAGTGGTGTCAGCTAGCGCCCGAAAGAGAACTGCAAAGACTCGAGTGCATCGAGGAAATCAATGCGAGGGATGATCCCGGTGACGCAGAGATGTTGACAACGCCATCCGAGAGGTGGATGAAAGCGGAATAGTCTTCAACGAGTGGTGTCAGCTAGCGCCTGAAAGCGAACTGCAAAGACTCGAGTGCATCGAGGAAATTAATGCGAGGGATGATCCTGGTGACGCGGAGGAAAACGTACCAGACTACAATGTCAGGTCCGAGGTAACGGAAATGTCCATCGCGACGGAAGCCGCCGCATCGATCCGGCTGTTTTGCGCGACATATATCGGACCCTTAACCGAACGCAAGCGTGTGCCTTCTACCTGGTCAGAGATTGGTGCATACGACGTGTGTGTGGCTTAAAACCACGGCAGTTCTTCTATTACATCAATGGTGGCGCCGGAATGGGGAAGTCACATTTAATCAAATGTATTCACGCAGAGGCTACAAAAATACTGCGCAGACTGGCTGAGGAAGCGGACATTTCCAAACAAACGGTCATTCTTGCAGCCTTCACTGGCACCGCGGCCTTCAACATTTCAGGTATGACTTTTTACACTGCCTACTGAAACTGCCAAGAAGCCTCAAACCCCCGTATCATGGCCTGGGCAACAAACTGGACGAAGTGAGAGCGGAGCTATCGCTCGCTGAAATTCTCATCATCGCCGAGACTTCCATGGTGTCGAAAGACCTCTTTGCATATGTCGACGCCCGGTTGAAGCAAATCAAAGGAATCAATTTACCATTTGGTGGCATGTCCGTTATCGCTGTCGGGGATTTCTATCAGCTACCTCCTGTGAGACAGTCCAAACCTTTAGGTGTTTACGATCCCACCAGACTGGACAACTGGCGCGACAACTTTGAAATGATCACGCTGACCGAAATCATGAGGCAGAAGGATGACGTTCCGTTCGCCAAACTACTGAACCGACTTCGCGTCAAAAAGAAGTCCCATGAGCTGTCGGAAGTGGACAGAGCTTTGCTGGCTATGACTTACACCGCTGCCCGAAGGAAGTTCTTCATGTTTTTGCCACAAACAAACAGGTAAATGAGCATAACTCTCATATGCTGAATCTGCTTCATGAGGAAATTGTGACCATCGATGCCGACAACTACAAGAAAGACCAAAGGACTGGCACAATGGCGAGACAAGCCGCCCCTGTCCAAGGGGCAAAGAACAAGTTGGCAACGAAATGTGGCAGCGGTGTAGGTATTTGGGTGAAAGAACACATTCCGGCACACAAAACAATCTACATCCAGGGTGTCACTGATATTGAATTTGTTGTGGTCAAACTTGAACCTCCCATCAATATGTTCATTGCAGCTGTGTACCGGCCTCCGGGACAGAGTCTGCGCTCTTTTTTGCCAAAGTTGGAAAGGTTGTTGTACGCTCTGGAAGTGATGGATCATCATCAGATCTTGGTATGTGGAGATTTCAATGAAGATGCACTCTCAGACTCATACAAGCCCATTATGGAACTGTTAGTCTCTAAGGGTTACACACAGCTCATAAATACAGGTACCACTGACAAGAACACACTGCTTGACCTCATTTTTGTCTCCCGACCTCAGTGTGCTGTTCATTCAGGTGTACTGCGAACATAATATAGCTATCACAACCCTGTCTTCTGTGTTTTACACACTGAAAGGTGAGTCCTATCCAAGTCGCAAATTACGAGTTGTCCCTGTTGTGTGAAGGAGCCCAAATGTTGAGATGTGATGGGATTAAATCAGGGGTGAAGATGATGTAGTGTGTGTGCGATAAGGTGAGTGGGAGGTGAGGAGGTGAGAGTCAAAATTCAGGAAAAAGTAAAAAAAAAAAAAATGGAGGAATGGAGGGGTCAAGTCGATGGGAGGGAGTGGTGGGATTATATGTTGACATTTGATAGGATGAAATCTGCTGCGAAGACAGTATAACGTGTGTGTAAGGTGAGTGGAAGGTGAGGAGGAGAGACAATGTACAGAGAAAGTATAAAAATCTTTGGGGAGGGAGGGTCTAGTGGAATTATTTTTGTTCACAATTTTGACAATGTAATAATCGTCAGCGTGAAATGACAGCAGAAAACAGACCAAGTAAGTCTCTATAAAATATTTTTTTGTCAACTGTAAGTGTTGTCATTTTACTCTCCTCTACTTTAAACAGGTTAGTTGTTCTGAAGAGATGGTAGATTCATCTCATAATAGAGAGCATAGATATGTGTGTACATAATCTTAATGTGCTACCATTGTAGAAAATGAAATGGTTATACTTAAATGTTGGAAAGAGCCAAGCCCATCTCGCCTTTGCAGCATGCGAATTTCTACTCGACACTATTGTATTCCCCTTTTTCTCACAGGGTAGAAGAATGGGTGCCCAAATACATACATCAAGGAGCACTGACTTGTAAACCAAGGTGGCAGCCAAGCAGGACTTCTCTTCATTCCTGTCACGAATAACCCGCGGATCCCAAATGGGAATGGACCCCAACTAGGCACGAGAGGTGAAGTTACTGAGTTTATTAACAAAAGGAGCACGCAAGGCGTGAGAAAAACACAAAAACAGTCCGAAGAGCGTGACCATGTCAGCCTCGTTGCAAAGTCTCTCTTCCCTCTCTCTCTCCGAGCTTTCGGACTGCAGTCTTTTTATTAAAAAACTGTTACTGAGGTGTGGGGGTCTCACAATTCAACCGTCACACAACATGAGCATTGTGCTCCGTGGCAGAACTTGCAGATAACTTGCGATTCAGGCCTTGACCTTGACATTGTTTTTAACACACACACACATATGAGACAAAGAGGCGCTGTGGTTTCTGAAAAAGTAAGTTAGAATACATGAAGCAAAGCTGTTGTACTAATGAATCAGCCAGAAAAATAGCAATTAGAATACATAAAGCAAAGCTGTTGCACTATTAAATCAGTCAGTTTATCTTACACATATATTGTAAGACAAAGCCAAGTCTGTTTTACTTTTGTATATATATTTATTTATTATTTATATATGTTATATATTTGTACTCAATGGTTCTGAATTCCTTTTTTTTCCCCCCAGATTAAAATGATCGGTGCCCATAAATATACATCGTGGAGCACTGACTTGAAAACCAGGGTGGCAGACAAGCAAGGACTTCTCTTCATTCCAGTGTAAGTTGCCGTGAACTGTGTCAGTTAATGCTTTCAGTGCCATGGACAAGAATTCTACCCTTTAATAATAGTAATCACAATAATAACTAAATAATAAAGTTATAAGTATGTTCTTATGGAGAATACACTCATAATGAGAATACACTCTTGACTACTAATGCTTATCTAAAATAAGTTCTGTAAGCTCTGTTGTGATAAAATGTGACCACTAGATAACAGTGTTTTTACATATAAAACATAACTATTGTCAACTGAACATGCATTCAAAGGAATGGTAGTCAATCTTTCATGTGATATATTCATATTTTCATTTTTTTTTTACATTTACATATTTACATAGACATAGTATCCAATATTCTGTTGGCCGTGAAAGATGATTGAAAATGCAAAATACACTGGCTCTCTCGAGGTTTCCTTTTCCGATAACGCTTGGCACTAAAAGAGTTAAAACAAACTATAGGTTCGCCTCTCTTTTGCAGTTTGTCCTCACCCCCTGAATGTGTTTCTTGTTTGCAGGCCTATGTGTTCCCCATGTTGCCTGTGGCTCCACACATTGCATTCATCCAAAGAAAAGATCACCACCGTGTGCAAGAGTTTGATGACACATCATCAGGCTTGTCCATTGGCAGTTTCCCTCTGGATTAAAACAAGTCTGTTTTTTCCTTCTTTAATTGGTTGGAAAAGCTAAGTAGCTCATCATCTTCTTTTGTAACGACAGTAACTTTTGTCCCATCTACTTCTAACGGGTTCTTTGTTCAGGAGAAAGAGCCAGCAATCAAGCAGGAGTTGTCCTCATTCTGGTGTAAATTGCTGTGATTTATTTCAGTTAAAACTAAAAATGTGCATATCTCTATCAGCTTTTGTTGTCACCTCCTCAGTGTATTTTGTTTCTTTTTTGGAGACCGATGTTTTCCACTTGTTGCCTGTGGCTCCACATGTTGCATTCATCCAAAGAACGAGTGGAAGATCACCACCGCGTCAAAGGCTTTGATGACACATCATCAGGCTTGTCCAGTGGCAGTTCCCCTCTGGATTAAAACACGTCTGTTTTGTGCTTTCTACAGACCATTTTCTTTCTATTGGTAGGAAAAGGTAAGTAGCTCATCATAAGTAATTTTTGTCCCATCTACAGTATTTCTAACAGGTCCTTTGTTCAGGAGAAAGGAGAGAGTTGCCGTAATTTATGTCAATTACAGCTAAAAAAATGTGGATATCTTTCTCAGCTTTTGTTTTCACCCCCTTAACGGATTTGTTTCGTTATTGTAGACTGATGCTGTCCACTTGTTTCCTGTGGCTCCACATTTCATTCATCCAAACAACAGCTGGACGTTTGCCACCAAGTAGAAGATTTTGATGAGCCATTGTACTGCTTGCTCAAGGACCTGTTGTCATCTGGAACATCTCCTCTCTTCAAGGTAAACTGCTAATCATTAAGCCTATCTTTTTTCCTAAAGCCATTAAATGTTGTAAAAATATTTCCTTTCTTTTTTAACAGGCTCTTTGTTCGGGTGCACAAGCAGTTTATAGCAGAATCACAGTAACAAATATGTGAGTGTATTCATGTCACTGGATACTTGATTGGGCATGAGTGTGATATACTAATTTACTGTATTGTAGAAAATGAAAGATGATGTCAGCATCATGGAAGTTTTGTCGTGTGTTCTCCTTTTTCCCCAAGAGACAAAAAAAAAAGTAAAAATGAAGAAGAAAAAGAAAACAAGTGCCAACAACATGAAGACCACGGACAACCAAGCACCACTTCTGTCGATTCATTTGTAAATCGCCAATAGGAGTAGCCAAATTGCTATTAAGTGGTGTTTTAAATGCAGCGTTATCTTTTTACAGCTTTAGTCTTCACCACCTCCTTCATCTTTTCATCATGCGACCTTGCTGAGGAGTTTACAAGGACCATGACGCCATCCTATCCTTAGAATGCAATCTCTTTTCCTGTTCTTACGCTGTTGTCCCTGCATTGAAAAGAACAGTCCTAGTCCCCCAATCCAACCTACATGATCTGTATCCATAGATACATTTTTGCCATCATCTGTGTGCTCTGCAAAGGTTGCTCTATGAAATACCTTTTCACTCATGCATTTGTTTAAATACATTTGTATGTACCATACTCATGATTCCGTTAAATCTCTGAGATCAAACAAGCATTCTGGGAGGCACATCTACCTCAATTTGTTATTGCCTGTGTTAACTTTTACCCTCGCAAATTATATCCATCCATCTATTTGTCGGCGCATAGCCTCACGCGGACCGCTCACTTGCTGGTGTCTATGCCAGCTGTCTTCGGCAGTGGGTGAGGGACACTCTCAACTGGTTGCCAGCCAATCGCAGCCCTAGCAAATTATGGAATGAGAACAAATCAGCTCCAAAATCTAACCACTGCCGTTGATACAGACAATGTTTCATGTAACATCTTAATATTCCATAACATAAATACAATCTCTCACTCTTGACACATGAAGCTATAATGTACTGCTTCACATCACACAACTACAGTGGACCCCCGTGTTACGAACTTAATCCGTTCAGCAGCTATGCTCGTAACTCGAATTGCTCGTATGACGGGAAATCCAAACCTATGTTAATTAGTGAATGCGTGCAACGCGTGCAAAAACCTTAGGTAAAAACATCATGACTTTATACACATATTAAAAAGTAGTAACAATCTACTGTACAGTTAAATTAAACAAATATACAAAGGAAAAATGACATTTACCTTTGGGGCGACGTGACTTGAGCTGGGTGGAGGCGGAGGGGAGCAGAGACCAACCCGCAGAATTTATTTATTTTCTTAAATGAAAACTTTTCTCAAACGAGAACATATCACAGGCGATTTCCTTCACTTTAATCCATAATAGAAGAAGCCTCTCCATTTTGTTGTTGACCGAGGTCCGTCCCCTGGCAAGGAAAGTCTTGCCCTTAGAAGAATGCCGAGCGGTTTCGGCCATACTCACGAGCAAGGTTAACTATGCGTGCGCCTCCGTATTTTTTTATTATCTCCTGCTTCGTTTCTATTGTCATCATCCTCTTATTTCTTCCTTTACCACCACTCGCAATTTTAGAAGCCATGTCTAACAGATAAAGTTTGCAAAGTCTTCACAACACACCGACCGGCTGTGCCATCAAGCTAGATGAAGGCGTTCGGCCAATAGCACATTGGCATTTCTCTGATTGACGTGACGCTGGCCAATAGCATATCCGCATCTCCGTGACTGAGACCAGGACTGTGACCTTAATCGACCAATAGCATATCAGCATCTCCGTGACTGACACCGTGACTGACACAGTGACTGTAACATTGTAAGAGCAATAGCATATCAGCGTTACCGTGACATGTGAGAACAGTTGATTTTGTTGATGCAGCAAAGCGAAAAAAATAGTACGGACACATTGACCGGCATGTTGGGGCATGTTGGATTGTTCGTAAAACGAAAGGTTTGTGCGTAAGAGGGGGACAAAAAACGCCGCGGTCCACGTTCGTAAAATGAAAAGTTTGTAAAAGAGGGAGTTCGTAAACCATTGTATTTGTATTTGTTGGTCTCCTTTTTCAATGGTTTGCACTTAAAATTTTTGACAAGCTTGTTTGATCTTAGAGATTTGTTTCTATTCCTTTAATCCATTTTTTTACATAAGTCTTTGTGCATCTTTTCATCCACTATTTTATCATTACGTCTTCATTAAGAAATCTTAAAGCAGTTATTATGAGATTAAATTCTGTCTTTCCACTGTATGAAAACCCCTCAGCTAAAACAGTGTGATGGACTGATGCAGCACTTCTGTTTTTGGTGTAAGGTGACATTCGAATGTACAGTCATGAAATGAGAAGCCTGTTATAAAATATATATATATATATATATATATATATATATATATATATATATATATATATATATATATATATATATATATATATATATATATATATATATATATATATATATATATAATGTGTGTGTGTGTGTGTGTACATACACACACACGCACACACCCTCTGCTGTTTTTAAGCCTATTGTATCGACCAATTTCCTCCGAATTGTCTTAGTAACTACTTTTCAGCTGTTGTAACCAACATTCAGTTCAGCATCATTCAGTGTTTCATCAGTTACCGGTTAATGCTGCCAGCATACTTGAGTCCGTTACAGTAATAAAATGAATGAGTCAGACAGTGGAAACACCTTTGATGCTATTTTTTTTGTGCATCAATTCATCTGTTTTATCATTAATTCTTCATTAAGAAATTTTACAGCAGTTAGAATGAGGACTTTCCACTGTTTGATACTGCCTTTACTAAAACACTGTACTTCTTCATATTTAAATGTATAGTTACCCTTTACAGTAAAAAAAATGGAAGTGCCTTAAAGTGGAAACACCTTTGATGCGATTGGACCAGATTTGTTCCCATTATTTTTTTTTTTTTTGTACTACTCTGTGCATCTATTCATCTCCTATTTTATCATTAATTCTCCATTAAGAAATACTATTGTAGTTACAATGAGGACTTTCCACTGTATGATACCCCCTCGACGAAAACAACATTTGTTCATATTTAAATGTTTATTCACCCAATGGGAAACATGTTCAAACTACAGGAAAACAAGACATTGCTCAACCTCTTCCACCGTCTTTTAGCCTATTCTACCATGCAACTTCCTTTGAACTTTGAATTCCGTGTCATTGAATAATACATTGCTTGAGAGTTTATGCTACCAGCATAATTGAATTACCTAAAGCAGGGGTCATCCACGTAGTGGCCGCAGGCACTGGGTCGCCCCCAAAAATCACATGAATAACCAGCAGACCTGGTCTGCTATAATAGTTATAATAGTTCAAGTGATAGACCATTGTAATTTTCCAGGAATTTTACTAACGATTATGCAAATCACATATACATGACATATTACACTTGATTTACTACAGCTGATCCTTAATTCTTGTGAGAAATCAATCACATGATCAAGGTCTTCACATAAACTGGTTATGCCGGCTTTGTCCTAAAAAAGGGAGAGACACCAAGGTTCTTCGTACTAATGCTTTACTGACTGCACTTGTTTGCAACAGTTCACACCGTAGAACTGACACATACAAAAGAGATGTCAGCTACGGACAACATAATATGCATTTAAACATAAACCAAACTCATACATACCACTTTGGGCCGCTAAACATAGACAAAGCTGGAACACTTTACGTCTTCGGATATACGCGTGCCGTCGCGTCTGACTTGATGACAGCAGCGTGAATGATTTTCCCGGAAGCCCCTTTCGCAACCCTTAATAAACTCTGCTAGCTGACGGATTGAAAATCATCCATAAATTAACACTATTGCTCCAGTGGACTTAGAAATAATATGGAGCCATTTCAACCGAAATACAAAATATAAAAATCGAACAGAACAAAATTAGGTTACGTTTCAATACAACATTGCCCTCTTCCGGCGAATGCACGGTATTTCTTTGCCAACCGCCACCACTGGTAGTCCTTCGTATTACTCAGTACCAAAGAATTGCTCTCGGTTTCAAAAAGTTTGGTGATCCCTGCCCTAAAGTTTGAATAAGAAAAAAAAGTCAATTGGAAATTCTTTGCTGCTGGAACAGATTTGTTTCTATTCCCTTTTTTTTTTTTTTTACATTTCTTATTGTGCAGCTATTCAACTATCTTATCTTGATTTATTTAATAAGACATTAAAAAAAACACTCTCCACTGTTCAGGCATACTCTACCAACTAATTTTGTTCTTAACTTCTTAGGAATTACTTTTCGCGTTTGTTTCTCGCATTCAGTTTAACACCATTCAGTGTTGCATCGATTATGCTGCCAGCATACTTGAGTGCTTAACAGTAAAATTGTGTCATACAGTGGAAACCCCTTTGATGCAAATTGGCCAGATTGTTAAATGCCACAAAATACATTTAATTCTCTGCATATTATAATCATTATAATATCCAGAGAATTAAATGTTTATAATTAAACATTATAATATAATGATATTCAATTTCAGAGAGGTTTTTCTTTTGTGCTTTTACTTGATGCATTTTAGACAAGCTGCTTGTATTTCTCAGTAACTTTATTCCAACAAAATGCTGTATCAAAAGGAATCACACTTTGTCCACATTACCCTCTTCAAACCTCATGAGACAACCTGGACAACACCCAGACTGCTCACACTTGTCTACCACAAGAATTTTGGCCGAAGCAGTCAGTCCAGCACAGAAAAACATTTTGCTCGCTCCAAATCCTTCGCTCACGCTTGAGTTGTGTCCTTACGTGCTCAGCGAAAACGCAGAGGTCGCAAACACAGAAAATCAATATATTTTTATGTGCTCAAAAACTGTTCTTGCTCGGTCAAAGTCTTTCGGTCTTAACCATTTCATTTATAAATGGAGGTACTGTGCGGGCCCGTATTGGTGAGTGCAAATACTTTATTTCTTATGTAGTCACGTTTATTAGTTAATAATCAATGGCTGCAAAAATAAAAAGTAAAAGAAAAGAAACTATTGGTTTTGAATGCTCTGGAAATTGAGGGTTGCTTCATTAAATTATTAAGGGTGATGTTATGAATGGTGTGCATTCTCAAGCCCCTGTGTACCTCTAGATGTTATGCTTATTAAGTAGTAATAAATAGGCACATAGTCGGTATGCACAGCCGATTTGAAGCCCGCTACAACTTTAATAAATCACCCCTCTTTTTTTTTCAAGATGACGTACATTACCAAAATCGAATGTTTTTTCCGCTTTCTGCCACTTAGGGGTGGGGCTACTTGGAATAAAAATTCACTTGACATTGACGACGACAGAGAGAGGTAGGCCATTATTTCTCCAACGCGATAGTGGGATGGGTCTATGCTATTTGGAATAAAAAGTCCACCTCACATTGACGACGACAGAGAGAGGTAGGCTATTATTTCCTCTTAAATTCAAACCGAATGTAACACCTTCCCAAAATTATTGTTCTGCGTGTTTCAGTTTTTTCGAGTGAATGTACTTCTGTGACATGTTTTTTTTTTTTTATATATATATATATTTGGAATATATAAATACTGCAAATTACATTTTGCCGACTGACCCGACTCAAAATGTAAGAAAGTGACAAAAAAACTCGAAAATATTTAATATATAAGGCATGGTTATACACTTCAAAATGTATAGTGTTAGGTTTATTTTCCGTAACGTTGTTTTATGTTCTGTAAATGCCGTTAGAAATCGGTGCAAACCAGTGTGAAAAAAAATTCGGCCATCTGCCACATATATTAAAAAAAATACCTCTTGGCTAGCAGGTGGAGGGAAAATTACCTTGCATTGTGTAACACGTTTTGTGTAAAACTACAAACAGTCGATGAACCATTGGAAATGTCTTTATTTTATGCTCTTCTATTATAGACAGTACATTTCATTATTTCATCGTCAACGTTTTCCCCTTTTTTTTTCTCCAACGCAATAGTGGGGTGGGGTGGGGGGTAAAACTCGATTTAATTATATACACTGCTCTGTCGCCGCTCGTCACAATAAATCCCTCCAGAGTGCTGGAATATGTTAAGGATTTTTATTTTGTTAATCTGCAAAGAAAGTGTCAACTGAAATTTCGTAGTTTGTTTTCCATCACAATGTATATGTGGACGCTTCTGCTAGCACACAGACTCGCCACGTGCGGCTTTAAGCTAGCTTGACCTGTTGCTTTTGTTGCTCAACACTGACACCTGATGGATCTTTAAAATCATTGCTCTCAACTTCATCCACTGACTCATGACATTTTATTTCGTTACAAAAACAGGAATTGTTGCATTATTTGGTTTTGTTGTACATAATACTATCTTTAAATGCAGTCAATAAATGTAATATAATGCTGGTGTGAAAATTTATTTCTTTTTCATGATATTACGCTGACGTTAGAAAAGGCAGACGTTCCTATTTAATTGACATGAAATTATTTAATTGAAATTAAATTGATGCTTTGTGGTTATCCCCTCAACAATTCACTCTTGTGGAAATTGCGCGTCATTATACCACTAAACTTTAAATGATGTTGTGCATATACTAGGTTCGGTACAACTGTACCGTTTTGGCAACTATTTAGAATTTATTTGATGAAATATCACGGTCCTAATAGTGTGGCAACACAGATGCTCATCGCGAAAGCAGTAAAAGTAGAAACATGCATCACGGCCAAAAACTGGATTTTTTGCCCTAACGACCGCTAGAGTTGGACGGATTTCATGAAAACAAAGTTGTTGCCCTCTGTGACGGGCAAAGCGTGTACAAACTTGTTCTATTTCCAGATTTGGCTGCCAAAGTCACAGAGGGCAACAACTTTGTCTTTTGTAATTGTGTGGATAGCTGGACCCCAAATGTCCTGCTCAGCAGGAGGGGGATGAAGATTTATTCTGGTCCCCAACTCACCATCTCCCCTGACCTGGAGGCCCAAGCCAAGCTCCTTCTGTGCCCCCCATCGCCACCATCACCCCTCAGGCAATCAAAAATCAGGCGCCTGAGGGCATGGTTTCCCTTGAAGGGCAAGTAACTCATGTAAGTTTATTAGGTCACATATGCACCTATAAGCACTGTCACACACATTCTTGTACATACACTCATCAAAGATAACGTGTGAAAAAAAATCATTTATTCATTGCTTATTTTTCTATTATTCTATTTCCATCATGTGTATTACGCCCATTTTTTGTGTTCTAACACGATTACTTGCTTTCTCTTGCAATACTGTATTTGGAATACCTTTCGTTTTTCATTAAGTGTCAACTTGTTTTACGTTCAAAATGTGATTGACTAAAACTCACCATTACTTTGGTTTGTCGAGAGGTTGCCCCAGAAGGACATGAATGCATTTGAAATACAGTTACGTGCAGGTTAACACAATTATTGCAATGAACTGATTATTACAAGGACACCCAAATGACTTTTTTTCTTCCCTTTCAGTTTCATGGTTGTTTATACACACACATTCTAGGCACGAGCACACATAATTATGCCTTTGACTTTTATGTTTACCTTGGTCCACTTTAGATGCAGTCAATGCGGATGGTGAGGCAGAGGGGCACCCGGGATGCGCCCATGTGCATAATCACAATTCAAAAAGTAAGTTCACAGTTAGTGATTTTCAGTTGTCGAACTTCAAACAACACATACAGAGCATTTTTAAACTACTACAGGATGAAGCATCTGTAAAGATCACCCTCTGGAGGGAGGCCACCCTCAATAATGTTTCTGTGGGGATCAACTATCGCTTCACCCATTTGAGTGTACGAGGCAATGACTACGGTGTCACCATGCACACAACGCAGTACACCAAAGTAGATGTGAGTAATTAATTGCTTCTATGTCAGTGGTACTCAAAAATTGCCTGTGTTCAAGGTATTTTAATACTTATCAAGCAACATCAAGACAAAATCAATGCAGTACTCAAAGTACTTCTGTCTCAGTCACGCTCTTGCTGCCATTTATAGCATGTGAACTACAATCTCACAACACATTTCAGTCAAGACAGAACCATTGACGGCTTGGCTATTCTGATTGAACCATACACGTGACACGTGTGTTTGGATTAATAAAATGAATACAACACACCTGTGAATCCAAATGAAAGTCAACTTAGGTTTGGCCTCTTAATTCCAATTGAGGTGTTAATATGAAGCATTTTCATAACTATGAGTCATTCATATCTATTCTAATTGGAATAAATGGTATTAATTAAACACATGAGTCAACCCAGTCACCATCCCTCTGGCTGTGTGGGAAGCCACATTTGATGAGCGCCCACTTATACCTGCCGGTGGCCTGTGCCTCACACTTTTGTTCATGAGTCATTCATATCTATTCTAATTGGAATAAATGGAATAAATTAGACACTCAGCTATGGTTGAACTTAAAATTGCACAAATCCTGTGAATTCCAACTTTTAATGGTAATTACAATAAGAGTTCTGTAGTCCTCTTTCATTAAACGCAAAATGATAAGGTTTTGTGTTAAAAACTGAAAGTTAAGTATAATGATGACCATCTCGCGCGTGCGTGTGCCTGGAATGTGTGTATGTAAACAACCAGTAATTTTGTTTTGAATTTCATCCATTATGACACTTCATTTTATCATTCCACTCAACAGATCTGCGAGTCAAGCAAAAACATCACCATCGTGTTGATTACTTGGTGGACATAGTGGAGGTGGTGGAGGACTCGGGGAACCCAGTCACTATCCCCCTGGCCATGTGGGAAGCCACATTTGATGAACGCCCACTTATACCTGCCGGTGGCCTGCGCCTCCCACTTTTGTTCAGCACAGAGGGGGAAGTCATGAGACTCCATACAGAATAGTTTTTTACATCGTTTCTTTTTTTCTTTCTAATGTTAATAATCCAGCCTGTTGGCATAAGATTCATTTTTTATACTCGTTTTTTATTTTGTAATGAGTGAGTGGCAACAACACACTATAGCTTCCTACTTTTACTTTCAGTTTTGCGTTGGAGTTGTGGAGAAGAAATTTAGCACTAAATCGGTCTAGTAAATACTGTATTTTTTATTTATTTCATTTTGCAGATGCAAGAGCGGATTTGATGTGGCAACGTTACCTGTCCAGATGTAAATTAATTATGTTTAAAAAGAATTACGAGACTGACCGTTCATAATACGTCACAGAATAAAGGCGATGTCTGGTGAGAGCCCTGGTGGGGACCCTCGGCCAATGTTAATCTCTTCTAGGGCGATCGAAGTATTTTTCTATTCTGCACTGACTAAAGGAACGACGAAGCTAAGATGCTAATGTAAACTGAAAGCCATGTCGTTTTCCGCCGAATGCCATTGCATTGCTCGCAAAAAAGTATTCTTGTATGTTCTAAAACTATCTCGTTGCATATTGCAATGCTTGTTAGGCACAATAATTTTTGTTCATTTACAATGAGCTCATTCGTTATTTTGAATACGTTATAATAAATTTATAGTACTGTAGTTCTTAATTTAAAATGATTATTTAATAATTTACATAAATTCTTATTATACTATATAAGTATCTCTTATTTACCTAATTTTAAAATATATGTGATGCCTTAAATGCAGTCCAAATATGAAATATGAAATGTAATGTAATAATAATACAAAACTATTTATTATACTATTTATTTTAGTGCAAAAGTGACATTTGAAATGGAAGCCTTCCTTGCTGCTTAAATGGGTGCTTTGCGGCTGTGCTTCACCTGATGGCTAAATTTCACATTGAGGTTGTGTAGATACGAGCTTCTGTTGTACTTTATGCAGTTTCAGTGACTCTCTTGAAACAATTAGAATATATCAAATCAAAAACCGTGTTTTTGGCTTTCTCTTTCAGAATGGCAACAGCATTGCTCCATTGTTAAGGTGGTTGCAGAACACATAAGTGTCAAGGCAAAACCTGTGTCCTCACCTTGCGTCCAAAGACACAAGAGCATCGATTTTGTGTTTGTCAATGAGCAGAAGGGCCACAAAAATTCATGTCGAGCCCCAACTACAATTACCAGAGGAAAAGGAGGCCCAAAGACACAAGAGCATCGATTTTGTGTTTGTCAATGAGCAGAAGGGCCACAAAAATTCATGTCGAGCCCCAACTACAATTACCAGAGGAAAAGGAGGCCCAAACCAGAGAGCTGCTCTGTGCCTCATCTGTGCCATCAACACCAGCCCACGTAAAACAAAAGCTGCCTGAGGGTACGGTGACTGTGGATGGACAATTCATCCATGTAAGTTTGTTGAGTCACAAACGTATACACACACACTCACAACAGGGCTCCATCCAGAATATTTATTTTACTAGGAGCATGGTATCTGCTAATCAGAAATTTAAGAGGTTATTCAAAGTAATATGTAAATATATGAAAATAAATATTCATTATTTTGAGATTTTTCTAAATATTTATGTATTTTTTGCACTGGTTCATCTGCAATATTTATATTTTTCACAAATTACATACATACTGTACAAACATACATACAAATACACATACATGCGCACCACATATTATACATACCTACTGTACTGTACACACTCATGCGTACAGTGTACATACATGCATACACAATGTACATACTGTACAGTACATACTATACATACATACATACATACATACATACATACATACATACATACATACATACCTAAAATAGGTACCTAAAATATATTTTCATATGCCTGCAACTCCAAAAAATAGGAACCAATGTGACAGAAATTATTTTATTTTTGAAAAAAAAAATATGTAAAACACATAAATACCGATTCCAGTGTTTGAAGCATTTTATATACCTATTCATCCATCCATTTTCTATCTATATATATTGTATACCTATCCATCCATTGATCCATCCATTTTCTGTCTTCCAGCAAGCCAGCGATCCTTGTGAGGACAAGGATCGCAGGCTTGCTGGTACCTATCCCACCTTACTTCAGGCAGTAGATGAAGCACGCCCTGAACTGGTTGCCAACCAACTGCAACAAGGTACCATCACAGTATCTTGTTGCACAAGTATTTCTTTTTTTTTTGTTTTCTAAGAATGTTACAATAGTTTCTTGTATTTTTATTATACATTGCCCAAATGTCAAATGGAAATGCAATGTGGTTTTATCAAAAATATGTCACCATACTGAATTGTGTCAAATGCTTTGAAACTCTGACCCATTTTGACACAACTGTCCCATTGATGCAGTGTTTCAGGAAGCAGTCGTGATGCTCAACATGGATTCATGTGAGTGCGTCGCGATACTGACCCATTTCAACACAGTTGCTTCAGACGGATTCAGTGGATCAAAAAGCTTTGATTTCTACAACACTAGATTTCATTCGACCCGGCAAAAATTTCAGTCCGTCGAAAAAAGCGAGTCTGTAGTTCATCTCTATCAAAAGTTTTGATTTTTAAAAGAAATCAAAACAAATGCTCCCTTCCGCCGCTAGAGAGCAGTAAATATGAAAAAATCCCTCACGTCCAGTGTATTAAAAATAAAATTAATCTGGTTTCATGCAAAAGACGATTAATATTAATATGATATAACTTAATCTTACTGGCCATGCGCTGCTATAACGTTTTATTTTTTGTTTCAAAGTAGTATGACAATCAAGGCCAAAAAACTAAATAATCATAGCTTCCACTTCGGTTTGTTAGTGTGGTGAGTTGGTTCAGGAGTAAAATTGCATTCAGTCAACTGTTAAAATAAAGCCGTTGTTAACACATTCACCACCAAACACAAAAACATATTTTTTTCTAATGCAATCGTTTGTGAATATATGTGTTTTGCTTAGAACAGATCTCTTGTCATCCGTGATTACGATAGGTATGTAGGATAGGCTACAAATGTAGGCTAATGATAAAACATAGTTCTGGGAAACAAAGCTAGAGTTGACATTTATTTACTGATCCACCTGAAAACAGAAGGTGTAGATCCGGCCCCAGAGCCAAAATGAGTTTTGACATATATCGAATACAAAAAAAAAACAACGTCAATAGTTTTTGCTTTTCTCTTTCAGAATGGATACAACATTGTTCATCGCTAAGGTGGTTGCAGAACACATGACTCTAAGTAAAAACTGCATCCAAAGTCAAAAAGAGGGCAGCAGTTTCGTGTTTGTCAATAAGTAGAAGGGCCACAAAATTGATGTCGGGCCCCAACTGCAATTACCAGAGGAAAAGGAGGCCCCAGCCAGAGAGAGCTCCTCTATGCCTCATCTGTGCCGTCAATGCTATCCGTCATGAAACAAAAACTGCATGAGGAGACGGTGACCGTGGATGGACAATTCATCCATGTAAGTGACGAACGAATACACACACTCATGCGCACACACAACAGGGCTCCATCCAGAATTTTTATTTTACTAGGAGAATGGTAACTACAAACCAGAAAATTGAGAGTTTACTAAAAATATTATGAAGAAAATAGTGTTAAAGAACTATTCATCATTTTCAGTATTTCCTTGTATCTTCTACATTATTTGACTCATTCAAAATGTTCCAACTTTAATCGATTTCCCCGAAGCCCGCTGTTCCATGAATTCCATTTTCCTCTTCCCACAATTCAAAATGTTCCCACAATTCCTAATGTTTTGTTTTTTTCTTTTATCTTCTACAAAGATAGGCCTATTTAAAACAATGCCAACTTTGTATATTTCACATGATGTCACAGGTTCAAGCACTTCAACATTCAACATAACTCCAGCATGCAACACCTCTCCCTTCAACTGTTTGCCCTTCACACGCAATTTTTTGAGGAATTGTACATAATCTAGTTGTAGAATGATGTTTGCCAAGAAGGGTCAAAATGTGCTTCACTCGGGCTGAAAACGCTGTTTTGGCCATTTCATTAATGTTGTCTGTAAAATAAAAACTAAATATATTTCAACAGAAAAGATTAATGTTATCCTAAATATTCTTGCTTCTAAAGCATAACCAAGCAGAAATTTCATTGTAGAATGATGTCTGCCAAATAGGGTCAAAATGTCCTCCACTCGGGCTGAAAACGCTGTTTTGGTCATTTCATTAACGTTGACTGTAAAACATAAACTAAACGTAGTTCAGCAAAAATGATGAATGTTATCCTGAATATTCTTGCTTCTAAAAAGCATAACCAAGCAGAAATTTCATTTTCGAATAATGTCAAGTGTTTTAACTTTTTTGCTGTGCTTCTCCCACACTTGAAGGGTTAGTACCAAAACTGAGCTTCTAACTGGGTTCCACTCAATGACCAGACTCTTGTTTTTCCTTTTTTATTTCCTTTTTTATTTTGATTTTCTTCAATCCTTGTTATGTTGGTCACAGGTAAAAAACCCTAAACAAAAAACATTAACTTTTTTCACATTCCTTATAAAACCCGATACACAATATTACATAATCAAAATACACAGTACGTGTTTGACATTAAACTAGCAGTGCCTTAAAATTAGACTACCTATTTTTAAATTACGCGAATACAACAAAGAATAAATTTCAGCAAGCCATTAACTACAATACACACCCCGAATGATTTAGGCCAACCCCTAAACCACCTTGGTAATGCTGTCCAGCCCGTAGCAAACAAGCTGGTGGGATCTCAGGGTTCCTCTTGGAGTTGAAACCCGGATCTTTAGCAGGTACCGCTTGGTCTCCACAGTCACTTGCATCCCGCCGACTCCATGGACTACAAGAGTCACATCCTCACTCCTCAAGTTCAGCTTACTCATGAGTTATGTAGTTTGTGTCAGAGGCCAAGTCTATCAGAGTCCCAATCTTCTGGCCAGCATTTGCGGTGACTTCCAGGATCATCATAATGACAGGGAACTCTTCAAGGCCTTTCTCTGCCAGCAGACTCCTCTTCGGCACAGTCTACTTGCCCATATATCTTCTTTTGATTTTTAAGGAACTTAATGAGCATGTCAAACCTGTCCTCAGGGGAGGGATCTTCCTCTTCTGACACATGGACTAGCCACTCTTTCTTTAAATCCTTCGGCAGGTTACTTTCCAGGGACTTTGTGACGAGTGGATTTTTCAGGGCACCGGTGTTCCCTAGTCCACTGAGGTCATACTGAGGTGGAATAGGGCCTATTCCACAATTTGTATTAAGTCCACAATCTTCCTGGGATGGTGACTTTTAACTGGTGGCAGTGCCTGTAGCTCCTCCATGATTTCCAGCACAATTGCCATTTTGTTTCCGAACATGTTTTCGAGGACCCGAAAGATCTCATCCGCCGTCCCGTATGTTGACAGGCGAAGGTCCCTCACGACTTTGTCCTCCAGGCTACCCAGCAGTTGGATCTTTTTGACCTCCCTGGACCCGGTCGGTTCCCCTTGCCTTTGGAGTGCCTCCCACTCTTTCCTCCAGGGGTAGAAGTCTCGTTTGTTGCCGTAGAACTGTGGTAGTGCCTTTGGTTTGAGTGTAATGGCAGGTGACTGGTGTGGCACTTCCTCTGAGGAACTACTTTCCAGCTTTACTAGCAGTAGGGTAGCTTTTTCTGAGGTTAACTCCAGTAGCGAGCCCTCCACATTCCTGATGCGCTGCTGGAAGTCAGGCCGTTCCTCTTCTGGAACCCATCGAGTCCACTGGTGCATGGATTCCTTTGCCTTTTTCACCAACCCTTCAAGGTTGCTGAGCATTAGTTCATACACCTCCAGCTTAAGGCCGGATTTCCTTGCCAGGCGCCTACAGTCTTTTTCGGCTGCCTCCACAGCAAATGAGCGTTCGGAGCAGCCAAAACTTCGCCACAGCACCTCCTGGACAATAGTTTCCACTTCCTCAAGCTTCTGTTCGCAGTCTTCTGTCGTCTTCCTCAGATCCACATTGATGTCCTCTTTAGCAGTAGTGATGTCCTCTTAAGCAGTAGATTAAAGCTCCGCTTCCTCAATGAAAGCTTCCACTTCCTCATTTGCCTCCAATATCTTCTCAGCCTCGAATGTCACCTTGCTTAAGGCTCCCAATAGTTCTTCTGTCGACATTTTCTTGCAAGACTTTAGCAGTGCCTTTGCTTGTCGGGTAAACCGCTGTTTGGCGGTCAATCTCTCTCTCTTCAACTGTTGCAGAGACTTCGACTCGGCCATCCTGGGCTTTGGTAACAACGTTAGCTTACTGAGCTTGGCAGGAGCGGGCAAGATGTGGCCTCAGCAGCAGGATCGGGCTGGCCTGGACGCAATGCTGGTTTGGTATGCTTCTTCAACCAGCAACTGCTCAGTTTTTTACTGTCAAGTGTTTTTTTTTTTTTGCTGTGCTTCTCTCACACTTGAAGGGGTAGTACAAAAGCTGAGCTTCTAACTGGGTTCCACTCAATGACCAGATTCTTGTTTTTCCTTTTTTTTTTTTCTCCTTTTTTATTTTGATTTTCTTCAATCCTTGTTATGTTGGTCGCAGGTAAAAAACAAACAAAAAACATTAACTCTTTTCACATTCCTTATAAAACCAGATACACAATATAACATAATCAAAATACACAGTACGCGTTTGACATTAAACTAGCAGTGCCTTAAAATTAGACTACCAACTTTTAAATTAATTAACGCGCGAATACAACAAAGAATAAACTTCAGCAAGCCACTAAATACAATGCACACACCGAATGATTTAGCCCCCCCCCCCCCCGTGCCTATTTCCGCCACCGCACAACCATCGCATGCGCAACGCTGAGGAACAAACGGGGCTTACCGGCTGTCTGCTCAATTCTTCCTTCGGATCCACAGCTATAGTAATTTAATGTCTGCGCCTAAAATCACCTTGTAGAAATGATGAATGTAGTCCTCTAAATTCTTGCTTCTAAAGCATACGCAAGCATAAATTTTATTGTACAATGATGGTTTTTAAAAAGGGTAAAAATGTGCTCCACTCGGGCTGAAAACGCTGTTTTGTCCATTTCATTAATGTTGACTAAAAATCTTAAATTAAGGATTTTTCAGCAAAAACGATGAATGTAGTCCTCTTAATTCTTGCATCTAAAGCATTCGCAAGCAGAAATTTCATTGTACAGTGATGTTTTTTTAAAAAGGGTCAAAATGTTCTCCACTCGGGCTGAAAACGCTGTTTTGGCCACTTCATTATTGTTGACTAAAAATCTTAAATTAAGCATTTTTCAGTAGAAATGATGAATGTAGTCCTCTTAATTATTGCTTCTAAAGCATACACAAGCAGAAATTTCATTGTACATTGTTTTTTAAAAAGGGTCAAAATGTGCTCCACTCGGGCTGAAAACGCTTGTTTGGGACATTTCATTAATGTTGACTATAAATCATAAACTAAGCATTTTTCAGCTGAAATAATGAATGCAGTCCTCTTAATTCTTGCTTCTAAAGCATACGCAAGCAGAAATTTCAATGTACAATGATGTTTTTAAAAAAACAGTCAAAATGTGCTCCACTCGGGCTGAAAACGCTTGTTTGGAACATTTCATTAATGTTGACTATAAATCATAAACTAAGCATTTTTCAGCTGAAATAATGAATGTAGTCCTCTTAATTCTTGCTTCTAAAGCATACGCAAGCAGAAATTTCAATGTACAATGATGTTTTTAAAAAAACAGTCAAAATGTGCTCCACTCGGGCTGAAAACGCTTGTTTGGGACATTACATTAATGTTGACTATAAATCATAAACTAAGCATTTTTCAGCTGAAATAATGAATGTAGTCCTCTTAATTCTTGCTTCTAAAGCATACGCAAGCAGAAATTTCAATGTACAATGATGTTTTTAAAAAAAGAGTCAAAATGTGCTCCACTCGGGCTGAAAACGCTGTTGGGGACATTTCATTAATGTTGACTATAAATCATAAACTAAGCATTTTTCAGCTGAAATAATGAATGTAGTCCTCTTAATTCTTGCTTCTAAAGCATACGCAAGCAGAAATTTCAATGTACAATGATGTTTTTAAAAAAACAGTCAAAATGTGCTCCACTCGGGCTGAAAACGCTTGTTTGGGACATTACATTAATGTTGACTATAAATCATAAACTAAGCATTTTTCAGCTGAAATAATGAATGTAGTCCTCTTAATTCTTGCTTCTAAAGCATACGCAAGCAGAAATTTCAATGTACAATGATGTTTTTAAAAAAAGGGTCAAAATGTGCTCCACTCGGGCTGAAAACGCTTGTTTGGAACATTTCATTAATGTTGACTATAAATCATAAACTAAGCATTTTTCAGCTGAAATAATGAATGTAGTCCTCTTAATTCTCGCTTCTAAAGCATACGCAAGCAGAAATTTCAATGTACAATGATGTTTTTAAAAAAAACAGTCAAAATGCGCTCCACTCGGGCTGAAAACGCTGTTGGGGACATTTCATTAATGTTGACTACAAATCAAAAACTAAGCATTTTTCAGCTGAAATAATGAATGTAGTCCTCTTAATTCTTGCTTCTAAAGCATACGCAAGCAGAAATTTCAATGTACAATGATGTTTTTAAAAAAACAGTCAAAATGTGCTCCACTCGGGCTGAAAACGCTGTTGGGGACATTTCATTAATGTTGACTATAAATCATAAACTAAGCATTTTTCAGCTGAAATAATGAATGTAGTCCTCTTAATTCTTGCTTCTAAAGCATACGCAAGCAGAAATTTCAATGTACAATGATGTTTTTAAAAAAACAGTCAAAATGTGCTCCACTCGGGCTGAAAACGCTTGTTTGGGACATTACATTAATGTTGACTATAAATCATAAACTAAGCATTTTTCAGCTGAAATAATGAATGTAGTCCTCTTAATTCTTGCTTCTAAAGCATACGCAAGCAGAAATTTCAATGTACAATGATGTTTTTAAAAAAAGGGTCAAAATGTGCTCCACTCGGGCTGAAAACGCTTGTTTGGAACATTTCATTAATGTTGACTATAAATCATAAACTAAGCATTTTTCAGCTGAAATAATGAATGTAGTCCTCTTAATTCTCGCTTCTAAAGCATACGCAAGCAGAAATTTCAATGTACAATGATGTTTTTAAAAAAACAGTCAAAATGTGCTCCACTCGGGCTGAAAACGCTTGTTTGGGACATGACATTAATGTTAACTATAAATCATAAACTAAGCATTTTTCAGCTGAAATAATGAATGTAGTCCTCTTAATTCTTGCTTCTAAAGCATACGCAAGCAGAAATTTCAATGTACAATGATGTTTTTAAAAAAAGGGTCAAAATGTGCTCCACTCGGGCTGAAAACGCTTGTTTGGAACATTTCATTAATGTTGACTATAAATCATAAACTAAGCATTTTTCAGCTGAAATAATGAATGTAGTCCTCTTAATTCTTGCTTCTAAAGCATACGCAAGCAGAAATTTCAATGTACAATGATGTTTTTAAAAAAACAGTCAAAATGTGCTCCACTCGGCCTGAAAACGCTTGTTTGGGACATGACATTAATGTTGACTATAAATCATAAACTAAGCATTTTTTAGCTGAAATAATGAATGTAGTCCTCTTAATTCTTGCTTCTAAAGCATACGCAAGCAGAAATTTCAATGTACAATGATGTTTTTAAAAAAAGGGTCAAAATGTGCTCCACTCGGGCTGAAAACGCTTGTTTGGAACATTTCATTAATGTTGACTATAAATCATAAACTAAGCATTTTTCAGCTGAAATAATGAATGTAGTCCTCTTAATTCTTGCTTCTAAAGCATACGCAAGCAGAAATTTCAATGTACAATGATGTTTTTAAAAAAAACAGTCAAAATGTGCTCCACTCGGGCTGAAAACGCTGTTGGGGACATTTCATTAATGTTGACTATAAATCATAAACTAAGCATTTTTCAGCTGAAATAATGAATGTAGTCCTCTTAATTCTTGCTTCTAAAGCATACGCAAACAGAAATTTCAATGTACAATGATGTTTTTAAAAAAACGGTCAAAATGTGCTCCACTCGGGCTGAAAACGCTTGTTTGGGACATTACATTAATGTTGACTATAAATCATAAACTAAGCATTTTTCAGCTGAAATAATGAATGTAGTCCTCTTAATTCTTGCTTCTAAAGCATACACAAACAGAAATTTCAATGTACAATGATGTTTTTAAAAAAAGGGTCAAAATGTGCTCCACTCGGGCTGAAAACGCTTGTTTGGAACATTTCATTAATGTTGACTATAAATCATAAACTAAGCATTTTTCAGCTGAAATAATGAATGTAGTCCTCTTAATTCTTGCTTCTAAAGCATACGCAAACAGAAATTTCAATGTACAATGATGTTTTTAAAAAAACGGTCAAAATGTGCTCCACTCGGGCTGAAAACGCTTGTTTGGGACATTACATTAATGTTGACTATAAATCATAAACTAAGCATTTTTCAGCTGAAATAATGAATGTAGTCCTCTTAATTCTTGCTTCTAAAGCATACGCAAGCAGAAATTTCAATGTACAATGATGTTTTTAAAAAAACAGTCAAAATGTGCTCCACTCGGGCTGAAAACGCTGTTGGGGACATTTCATTAATGTTGACTACAAATCAAAAACTAAGCATTTTTCAGCTGAAATAATGAATGTAGTCCTCTTAATTCTTGCTTCTAAAGCATACGCAAGCAGAAATTTCAATGTACAATGATGTTTTTAAAAAAACAGTCAAAATGTGCTCCACTCGGGCTGAAAACGCTGTTGGGGACATTTCATTAATGTTGACTATAAATCATAAACTAAGCATTTTTCAGCTGAAATAATGAATGTAGTCCTCTTAATTCTTGCTTCTAAAGCATACGCAAGCAGAAATTTCAATGTACAATGATGTTTTTAAAAAAACAGTCAAAATGTGCTCCACTCGGGCTGAAAACGCTTGTTTGGGACATTACATTAATGTTGACTATAAATCATAAACTAAGCATTTTTCAGCTGAAATAATGAATGTAGTCCTCTTAATTCTTGCTTCTAAAGCATACGCAAACAGAAATTTCAATGTACAATGATGTTTTTAAAAAAACGGTCAAAATGTGCTCCACTCGGGCTGAAAACGCTTGTTCGGAACATTTCCTTAATGTTGACTATAAATCATAAACTAAGCATTTTTCAGCTGAAATAATGAATGTAGTCCTCTTAATTCTTGCTTCTAAAGCATACGCAAGCAGAAATTTCAATGTACAATGATGTTTTTAAAAAAAACAGTCAAAATGCGCTCCACTCGGGCTGAAAACGCTGTTGGGGACATTTCATTAATGTTGACTACAATTCAAAAACTAAGCATTTTTCAGCTGAAATAATGAACGTAGTCCTCTTAATTCTTGCTTCTAAAGCATACGCAAGCAGAAATTTCAATGTACAATGATGTTTTTAAAAAAACAGTCAAAATGTGCTCCACTCGGGCTGAAAACGCTGTTGGGGACATTTCATTAATGTTGACTATAAATCATAAACTAAGCATTTTTCAGCTGAAATAATGAATGTAGTCCTCTTAATTCTTGCTTCTAAAGCATACGCAAGCAGAAATTTCAATGTACAATGATGTTTTTAAAAAAACAGTCAAAATGTGCTCCACTCGGGCTGAAAACGCTTGTTTGGGACATTACATTAATGTTGACTATAAATCATAAACTAAGCATTTTTCAGCTGAAATAATGAATGTAGTCCTCTTAATTCTTGCTTCTAAAGCATACGCAAGCAGAAATATCAATGTACAATGATGTTTTTAAAAAAAGGGTCAAAATGTGCTCCACTCGGGCTGAAAATGCTTGTTTGGAACATTTCATTAATGTTGACTATAAATCATAAACTAAGCATTTTTCAGCTGAAATAATGAATGTAGTCCTCTTAATTCTCGCTTCTAAAGCATACGCAAGCAGAAATTTCAATGTACAATGATGTTTTTAAAAAAACAGTCAAAATGTGCTCCACTCGGGCTGAAAACGCTTGTTTGGGACATGACATTAATGTTAACTATAAATCATAAACTAAGCATTTTTCAGCTGAAATAATGAATGTAGTCCTCTTAATTCTTGCTTCTAAAGCATACGCAAGCAGAAATTTCAATGTACAATGATGTTTTTAAAAAAAGGGTCAAAATGTGCTCCACTCGGGCTGAAAACGCTTGTTTGGAACATTTCATTAATGTTGACTATAAATCATAAACTAAGCATTTTTCAGCTGAAATAATGAATGTAGTCCTCTTAATTCTTGCTTCTAAAGCATACGCAAGCAGAAATTTCAATGTACAATGATGTTTTTAAAAAAACAGTCAAAATGTGCTCCACTCGGGCTGAAAACGCTTGTTTGGGACATGACATTAATGTTGACTATAAATCATAAACTAAGCATTTTTCAGCTGAAATAATGAATGTAGCCTCTTAATTCTTGCTTCTAAAGCATACGCAAGCAGAAATTTCAATGTACAATGATGTTTTTAAAAAAACAGTCAAAATGTGCTCCACTCGGGCTGAAAACGCTTGTTTGGGACATTACATTAATGTTGACTATAAATCATAAACTAAGCATTTTTCAGCTGAAATAATGAATGTTGTCCTCTTAATTCTTGCTTCTAAAGCATACGCAAACAGAAATTTCAATGTACAATGATGTTTTTAAAAAAACGGTCAAAATGTGCTCCACTCGGGCTGAAAACGCTTGTTTGGGACATTACATTAATGTTGACTATAAATCATAAACTAAGCATTTTTCAGCTGAAATAATGAATGTAGTCCTCTTAATTCTTGCTTCTAAAGCATACACAAACAGAAATTTCAATGTACAATGATGTTTTTAAAAAAAGGGTCAAAATGTGCTCCACTCGGGCTGAAAACGCTTGTTTGGAACATTTCATTAATGTTGACTATAAATCATAAACTAAGCATTTTTCAGCTGAAATAATGAATGTAGTCCTCTTAATTCTCGCTTCTAAAGCATACGCAAGCAGAAATTTCAATGTACAATGATGTTTTTAAAAAAAACAGTCAAAATGCGCTCCACTCGGGCTGAAAACGCTGTTGGGGACATTTCATTAATGTTGACTACAAATCAAAAACTAAGCATTTTTCAGCTGAAATAATGAATGTAGTCCTCTTAATTCTTGCTTCTAAAGCATACGCAAGCAGAAATTTCAATGTACAATGATGTTTTTAAAAAAACAGTCAAAATGTGCTCCACTCGGGCTGAAAACGCTGTTGGGGACATTTCATTAATGTTGACTATAAATCATAAACTAAGCATTTTTCAGCTGAAATAATGAATGTAGTCCTCTTAATTCTTGCTTCTAAAGCATACGCAAGCAGAAATTTCAATGTACAATGATGTTTTTAAAAAAACAGTCAAAATGTGCTCCACTCGGGCTGAAAACGCTTGTTTGGGACATTACATTAATGTTGACTATAAATCATAAACTAAGCATTTTTCAGCTGAAATAATGAATGTAGTCCTCTTAATTCTTGCTTCTAAAGCATACGCAAACAGAAATTTCAATGTACAATGATGTTTTTAAAAAAACGGTCAAAATGTGCTCCACTCGGGCTGAAAACGCTTGTTTGGGACATTACATTAATGTTGACTATAAATCATAAACTAAGCATTTTTCAGCTGAAATAATGAATGTAGTCCTCTTAATTCTTGCTTCTAAAGCATACACAAACAGAAATTTCAATGTACAATGATGTTTTTAAAAAAAGGGTCAAAATGTGCTCCACTCGGGCTGAAAACGCTTGTTTGGAACATTTCATTAATGTTGACTATAAATCATAAACTAAGCATTTTTCAGCTGAAATAATGAATGTAGTCCTCTTAATTCTTGCTTCTAAAGCATACGCAAACAGAAATTTCAATGTACAATGATGTTTTTAAAAAAACGGTCAAAATGTGCTCCACTCGGGCTGAAAACGCTTGTTTGGGACATTACATTAATGTTGACTATAAATCATAAACTAAGCATTTTTCAGCTGAAATAATGAATGTAGTCCTCTTAATTCTTGCTTCTAAAGCATACGCAAGCAGAAATTTCAATGTACAATGATGTTTTTAAAAAAAACAGTCAAAATGTGCTCCACTCGGGCTGAAAACGCTGTTGGGGACATTTCATTAATGTTGACTACAAATCAAAAACTAAGCATTTTTCAGCTGAAATAATGAATGTAGTCCTCTTAATTCTTGCTTCTAAAGCATACGCAAGCAGAAATTTCAATGTACAATGATGTTTTTAAAAAAACAGTCAAAATGTGCTCCACTCGGGCTGAAAACGCTGTTGGGGACATTTCATTAATGTTGACTATAAATCATAAACTAAGCATTTTTCAGCTGAAATAATGAATGTAGTCCTCTTAATTCTTGCTTCTAAAGCATACGCAAGCAGAAATTTCAATGTACAATGATGTTTTTAAAAAAACAGTCAAAATGTGCTCCACTCGGGCTGAAAACGCTTGTTTGGGACATTACATTAATGTTGACTATAAATCATAAACTAAGCATTTTTCAGCTGAAATAATGAATGTAGTCCTCTTAATTCTTGCTTCTAAAGCATACGCAAACAGAAATTTCAATGTACAATGATGTTTTTAAAAAAACGGTCAAAATGTGCTCCACTCGGGCTGAAAACGCTTGTTCGGAACATTTCCTTAATGTTGACTATAAATCATAAACTAAGCATTTTTCAGCTGAAATAATGAATGTAGTCCTCTTAATTCTTGCTTCTAAAGCATACGCAAGCATAAATTTCAATGTACAATGATGTTTTTAAAAAAAACAGTCAAAATGCGCTCCACTCGGGCTGAAAACGCTGTTGGGGACATTTCATTAATGTTGACTACAATTCAAAAACTAAGCATTTTTCAGCTGAAATAATGAATGTAGTCCTCTTAATTCTTGCTTCTAAAGCATACGCAAGCAGAAATTTCAATGTACAATGATGTTTTTAAAAAAACAGTCAAAATGTGCTCCACTCGGGCTGAAAACGCTGTTGGGGACATTTCATTAATGTTGACTATAAATCATAAACTAAGCATTTTTCAGCTGAAATAATGAATGTAGTCCCCTTAATTCTTGCTTCTAAAGCATACGCAAGCAGAAATTTCAATGTACAATGATGTTTTTAAAAAAACAGTCAAAATGTGCTCCACTCGGGCTGAAAACGCTTGTTTGGGACATTACATTAATGTTGACTATAAATCATAAACTAAGCATTTTTCAGCTGAAATAATGAATGTAGTCCTCTTAATTCTTGCTTCTAAAGCATACGCAAGCAGAAATTTCAATGTACAATGATGTTTTTAAAAAAACAGTCAAAATGTCCTCCACTCGGGCTGAAAACGCTTGTTTGGGACATTACATTAATGTTGACTATAAATCATAAACTAAGCATTTTTCAGCTGAAATAATGAATGTAGTCCTCTTAATTCTTGCTTCTAAAGCATACGCAAGCAGAAATTTCAATGTACAATGATGTTTTTAAAAAAACAGTCAAAATGTGCTCCACTCGGGCTGAAAACGCTGTTGGGGACATTTCATTAATGTTGACTATAAATCATAAACTAAGCATTTTTCAGCTGAAATAATGAATGTAGTCCTCTTAATTCTTGCTTCTAAAGCATACGCAAGCAGAAATTTCAATGTACAATGATGTTTTTAAAAAAACAGTCAAAATGTGCTCCACTCGGGCTGAAAACGCTGTTGGGGACATTTCATTAATGTTGACTATAAATCATAAACTAAGCATTTTTCAGCTGAAATAATGAATGTAGTCCTCTTAATTCTTGCTTCTAAAGCATACGCAAGCAGAAATTTCAATGTACAATGATGTTTTTAAAAAAACGGTCAAAATGTGCTCCACTCGGGCTGAAAACGCTTGTTCGGAACATTTCCTTAATGTTGACTATAAATCATAAACTAAGCATTTTTCAGCTGAAATAATGAATGTAGTCCTCTTAATTCTTGCTTCTAAAGCATACGCAAGCAGAAATTTCAATGTACAATGATGTTTTTAAAAAAAACAGTCAAAATGTGCTCCACTCGGGCTGAAAACGCTGTTGGGGACATTTCATTAATGTTGACTACAAATCAAAAACTAAGCATTTTTCAGCAGAAATAATGAATGTAGTCCTCTTAATTCTTGCTTCTAAAGCATACGCAAGCAGAAATTTCAATGTACAATGATGTTTTTAAAAAAACAGTCAAAATGTGCTCCACTCGGGCTGAAAACGCTGTTGGGGACATTTCATTAATGTTGACTATAAATCATAAACTAAGCATTTTTCAGCTGAAATAATGAATGTAGTCCTCTTAATTCTTGCTTCTAAAGCATACGCAAGCAGAAATTTCAATGTACAATGATGTTTTTAAAAAAACAGTCAAAATGTGCTCCACTCGGGCTGAAAACGCTTGTTTGGGACATTACATTAATGTTGACTATAAATCATAAACTAAGCATTTTTCAGCTGAAATAATGAATGTAGTCCTCTTAATTCTTGCTTCTAAAGCATACGCAAGCAGAAATTTCAATGTACAATGATGTTTTTAAAAAAAGGGTCAAAATGTGCTCCACTCGGGCTGAAAACGCTTGTTTGGAACATTTCATTAATGTTGACTATAAATCATAAACTAAGCATTTTTCAGCTGAAATAATGAATGTAGTCCTCTTAATTCTCGCTTCTAAAGCATACGCAAGCAGAAATTTCAATGTACAATGATGTTTTTAAAAAAACAGTCAAAATGTGCTCCACTCGGGCTGAAAACGCTTGTTTGGGACATGACATTAATGTTAACTATAAATCATAAACTAAGCATTTTTCAGCTGAAATAATGAATGTAGTCCTCTTAATTCTTGCTTCTAAAGCATACGCAAGCAGAAATTTCAATGTACAATGATGTTTTTAAAAAAACAGTCAAAATGTGCTCCACTCGGGCTGAAAACGCTTGTTTGGGACATGACATTAATGTTGACTATAAATCATAAACTAAGCATTTTTCAGCTGAAATAATGAATGTAGTCCTCTTAATTCTTGCTTCTAAAGCATACGCAAGCAGAAATTTCAATGTACAATGATGTTTTTAAAAAAACGGTCAAAATGTGCTCCACTCGGGCTGAAAACGCTTGTTTGGAACATTTCATTAATGTTGACTATAAATCATAAACTAAGCATTTTTCAGCTGAAATAATGAATGTAGTCCTCTTAATTCTTGCTTCTAAAGCATACGCAAGCAGAAATTTCAATGTACAATGATGTTTTTAAAAAAAACAGTCAAAATGTGCTCCACTCGGGCTGAAAACGCTGTTGGGGACATTTCATTAATGTTGACTATAAATCATAAACTAAGCATTTTTCAGCTGAAATAATGAATGTAGTCCTCTTAATTCTTGCTTCTAAAGCATACGCAAGCAGAAATTTCAATGTACAATGATGTTTTTAAAAAAACGGTCAAAATGTGCTCCACTCGGGCTGAAAACGCTTGTTCGGAACATTTCCTTAATGTTGACTATAAATCATAAACTAAGCATTTTTCAGCTGAAATAATGAATGTAGTCCTCTTAATTCTTGCTTCTAAAGCATACGCAAGCAGAAATTTCAATGTACAATGATGTTTTTAAAAAAAACAGTCAAAATGTGCTCCACTCGGGCTGAAAACGCTGTTGGGGACATTTCATTAATGTTGACTACAAATCAAAAACTAAGCATTTTTCAGCTGAAATAATGAATGTAGTCCTCTTAATTCTTGCTTCTAAAGCATACGCAAGCAGAAATTTCAATGTACAATGATGTTTTTAAAAAAACAGTCAAAATGTGCTCCACTCGGGCTGAAAACGCTGTTGGGGACATTTCATTAATGTTGACTATAAATCATAAACTAAGCATTTTTCAGCTGAAATAATGAATGTAGTCCTCTTAATTCTTGCTTCTAAAGCATACGCAAGCAGAAATTTCAATGTACAATGATGTTTTTAAAAAAACAGTCAAAATGTCCTCCACTCGGGCTGAAAACGCTTGTTTGGGACATTACATTAATGTTGACTATAAATCATAAACTAAGCATTTTTCAGCTGAAATAATGAATGTAGTCCTCTTAATTCTTGCTTCTAAAGCATACGCAAGCAGAAATTTCAATGTACAATGATGTTTTTAAAAAAAGGGTCAAAATGTGCTCCACTCGGGCTGAAAACGCTTGTTTGGAACATTTCATTAATGTTGACTATAAATCATAAACTAAGCATTTTTCAGCTGAAATAATGAATGTAGTCCTCTTAATTCTCGCTTCTAAAGCATACGCAAGCAGAAATTTCAATGTACAATGATGTTTTTAAAAAAACAGTCAAAATGTGCTCCACTCGGGCTGAAAACGCTTGTTTGGGACATGACATTAATGTTAACTATAAATCATAAACTAAGCATTTTTCAGCTGAAATAATGAATGTAGTCCTCTTAATTCTTGCTTCTAAAGCATACGCAAGCAGAAATTTCAATGTACAATGATGTTTTTAAAAAAAGGGTCAAAATGTGCTCCACTCGGGCTGAAAACGCTTGTTTGGAACATTTCATTAATGTTGACTATAAATCATAAACTAAGCATTTTTCAGCTGAAATAATGAATGTAGTCCTCTTAATTCTTGCTTCTAAAGCATACGCAAGCAGAAATTTCAATGTACAATGATGTTTTTAAAAAAACAGTCAAAATGTGCTCCACTCGGGCTGAAAACGCTTGTTTGGGACATGACATTAATGTTGACTATAAATCATAAACTAAGCATTTTTCAGCTGAGATAATGAATGTAGTCCTCTTAATTCTTGCTTCTAAAGCATACGCAAGCAGAAATTTCAATGTACAATGATGTTTTTAAAAAAAGGGTCAAAATGTGCTCCACTCGGGCTGAAAACGCTTGTTTGGAACATTTCATTAATGTTGACTATAAATCATAAACTAAGCATTTTTCAGCTGAAATAATGAATGTAGTCCTCTTAATTCTTGCTTCTAAAGCATACGCAAGCAGAAATTTCAATGTACAATGATGTTTTTAAAAAAACAGTCAAAATGTGCTCCACTCGGGCTGAAAACGCTTGTTTGGGACATGACATTAATGTTGACTATAAATCATAAACTAAGCATTTTTCAGCTGAAATAATGAATGTAGTCCTCTTAATTCTTGCTTCTAAAGCATACACAAACAGAAATTTCAATGTACAATGATGTTTTTAAAAAAACGGTCAAAATGTGCTCCACTCGGGCTGAAAACGCTTGTTTGGAACATTTCATTAATGTTGACTATAAATCATAAACTAAGCATTTTTCAGCTGAAATAATGAATGTAGTCCTCTTAATTCTTGCTTCTAAAGCATACGCAAGCAGAAATTTCAATGTACAATGATGTTTTTAAAAAAAACAGTCAAAATGTGCTCCACTCGGGCTGAAAACGCTGTTGGGGACATTTCATTAATGTTGACTACAAATCAAAAACTAAGCATTTTTCAGCTGAAATAATGAATGTAGTCCTCTTAATTCTTGCTTCTAAAGCATACGCAAGCAGAAATTTCAATGTACAATGATGTTTTTAAAAAAACAGTCAAAATGTGCTCCACTCGGGCTGAAAACGCTGTTGGGGACATTTCATTAATGTTGACTATAAATCATAAACTAAGCATTTTTCAGCTGAAATAATGAATGTAGTCCTCTTAATTCTTGCTTCTAAAGCATACGCAAGCAGAAATTTCAATGTACAATGATGTTTTTAAAAAAACAGTCAAAATGTGCTCCACTCGGGCTGAAAACGCTTGTTTGGGACATTACATTAATGTTGACTATAAATCATAAACTAAGCATTTTTCAGCTGAAATAATGAATGTAGTCCTCTTAATTCTTGCTTCTAAAGCATACGCAAGCAGAAATTTCAATGTACAATGATGTTTTTAAAAAAAGGGTCAAAATGTGCTCCACTCGGGCTGAAAACGCTTGTTTGGAACATTTCATTAATGTTGACTATAACTCATAAACTAAGCATTTTTCAGCTGAAATAATGAATGTAGTCCTCTTAATTCTCGCTTCTAAAGCATACGCAAGCAGAAATTTCAATGTACAATGATGTTTTTAAAAAAACAGTCAAAATGTGCTCCACTCGGGCTGAAAACGCTTGTTTGGGACATGACATTAATGTTAACTATAAATCATAAACTAAGCATTTTTCAGCTGAAATAATGAATGTAGTCCTCTTAATTCTTGCTTCTAAAGCATACGCAAGCAGAAATTTCAATGTACAATGATGTTTTTAAAAAAAGGGTCAAAATGTGCTCCACTCGGGCTGAAAACGCTTGTTTGGAACATTTCATTAATGTTGACTGTAAATCATAAACTAAGCATTTTTCAGCTGAAATAATGAATGTAGTCCTCTTAATTCTTGCTTCTAAAGCATACGCAAGCAGAAATTTCAATGTACAATGATGTTTTTAAAAAAACAGTCAAAATGTGCTCCACTCGGGCTGAAAACGCTTGTTTGGGACATGACATTAATGTTGACTATAAATCATAAACTAAGCATTTTTCAGCTGAGATAATGAATGTAGTCCTCTTAATTCTTGCTTCTAAAGCATACGCAAGCAGAAATTTCAATGTACAATGATGTTTTTAAAAAAAGGGTCAAAATGTGCTCCACTCGGGCTGAAAACGCTTGTTTGGAACATTTCATTAATGTTGACTATAAATCATAAACTAAGCATTTTTCAGCTGAAATAATGAATGTAGTCCTCTTAATTCTTGCTTCTAAAGCATACGCAAGCAGAAATTTTAATGTACAATGATGTTTTTAAAAAAACAGTCAAAATGTGCTCCACTCGGGCTGAAAACGCTGTTGGGGACATTTCATTAATGTTGACTATAAATCATAAACTAAGCATTTTTCAGCTGAAATAATGAATGTAGTCCTCTTAATTCTTGCTTCTAAAGCATACGCAAACAGAAATTTCAATGTACAATGATGTTTTTAAAAAAACGGTCAAAATGTGCTCCACTCGGGCTGAAAACGCTTGTTCGGAACATTTCCTTAATGTTGACTATAAATCATAAACTAAGCATTTTTCAGCTGAAATAATGAATGTAGTCCTCTTAATTCTCGCTTCTAAAGCATACGCAAGCAGAAATTTCAATGTACAATGATGTTTTTAAAAAAAACAGTCAAAATGCGCTCCACTCGGGCTGAAAACGCTGTTGGGGACATTTCATTAATGTTGACTACAAATCAAAAACTAAGCATTTTTCAGCTGAAATAATGAATGTAGTCCTCTTAATTCTTGCTTCTAAAGCATACGCAAGCAGAAATTTCAATGTACAATGATGTTTTTAAAAAAACAGTCAAAATGTGCTCCACTCGGGCTGAAAACGCTGTTGGGGACATTTCATTAATGTTGACTATAAATCATAAACTAAGCATTTTTCAGCTGAAATAATGAATGTAGTCCTCTTAATTCTTGCTTCTAAAGCATACGCAAGCAGAAATTTCAATGTACAATGATGTTTTTAAAAAAACAGTCAAAATGTGCTCCACTCGGGCTGAAAACGCTTGTTTGGGACATTACATTAATGTTGACTATAAATCATAAACTAAGCATTTTTCAGCTGAAATAATGAATGTAGTCCTCTTAATTCTTGCTTCTAAAGCATACGCAAGCAGAAATTTCAATGTACAATGATGTTTTTAAAAAAACAGTCAAAATGTGCTCCACTCGGGCTGAAAACGCTGTTGGGGACATTTCATTAATGTTGACTACAAATCATAAACTAAGCATTTTTCAGCTGAAATAATGAATGTAGTCCTCTTAATTCTTGCTTCTAAAGCATACGCAAGCAGAAATTTCAATGTACAATGATGTTTTTAAAAAAACAGTCAAAATGTGCTCCACTCGGGCTGAAAACGCTGTTGGGGACATTTCCTTAATGTTGACTATAAATCATAAACTAAGCATTTTTCAGCTGAAATAATGAATGTAGTCCTCTTAATTCTTGCTTCTAAAGCATACGCAAGCAGAAATTTCAATGTACAATGATGTTTTTAAAAAAAACAGTCAAAATGCGCTCCACTCGGGCTGAAAACGCTGTTGGGGACATTTCATTAATGTTGACTACAAATCAAAAACTAAGCATTTTTCAGCTGAAATAATGAATGTAGTCCTCTTAATTCTTGCTTCTAAAGCATACGCAAGCAGAAATTTCAATGTACAATGATGTTTTTAAAAAAACAGTCAAAATGTGCTCCACTCGGGCTGAAAACGCTGTTGGGGACATTTCATTAATGTTGACTATAAATCATAAACTAAGCATTTTTCAGCTGAAATAATGAATGTAGTCCTCTTAATTCTTGCTTCTAAAGCATACGCAAGCAGAAATTTCAATGTACAATGATGTTTTTAAAAAAAACAGTCAAAATGCGCTCCACTCGGGCTGAAAACGCTGTTGGGGACATTTCATTAATGTTGACTACAAATCAAAAACTAAGCATTTTTCAGCTGAAATAATGAATGTAGTCCTCTTAATTCTTGCTTCTAAAGCATACGCAAGCAGAAATTTCAATGTACAATGATGTTTTTAAAAAAACAGTCAAAATGTGCTCCACTCGGGCTGAAAACGCTGTTGGGGACATTTCATTAATGTTGACTATAAATCATAAACTAAGCATTTTTCAGCTGAAATAATGAATGTAGTCCTCTTAATTCTTGCTTCTAAAGCATACGCAAGCAGAAATTTCAATGTACAATAATGTTTTTAAAAAAACAGTCAAAATGTGCTCCACTCGGGCTGAAAACGCTTGTTTGGGACATTACATTAATGTTGACTATAAATCATAAACTAAGCATTTTTCAGCTGAAATAATGAATGTAGTCCTCTTAATTCTTGCTTCTAAAGCATACGCAAGCAGAAATTTCAATGTACAATGATGTTTTTAAAAAAAGGGTCAAAATGTGCTCCACTCGGGCTGAAAACGCTTGTTTGGAACATTTCATTAATGTTGACTATAAATCATAAACTAAGCATTTTTCAGCTGAAATAATGAATGTAGTCCTCTTAATTCTCGCTTCTAAAGCATACGCAAACAGAAATTTCAATGTACAATGATGTTTTTAAAAAAAACAGTCAAAATGCGCTCCACTCGGGCTGAAAACGCTGTTGGGGACATTTCATTAATGTTGACTACAAATCAAAAACTAAGCATTTTTCAGCTGAAATAATGAATGTAGTCCTCTTAATTCTTGCTTCTAAAGCATACGCAAGCAGAAATTTCAATGTACAATGATGTTTTTAAAAAAACAGTCAAAATGTGCTCCACTCGGGCTGAAAACGCTGTTGGGGACATTTCATTAATGTTGACTATAAATCATAAACTAAGCATTTTTCAGCTGAAATAATGAATGTAGTCCTCTTAATTCTTGCTTCTAAAGCATACGCAAGCAGAAATTTCAATGTACAATGATGTTTTTAAAAAAACAGTCAAAATGTGCTCCACTCGGGCTGAAAACGCTTGTTTGGGACATTACATTAATGTTGACTATAAATCATAAACTAAGCATTTTTCAGCTGAAATAATGAATGTAGTCCTCTTAATTCTTGCTTCTAAAGCATACGCAAGCAGAAATTTCAATGTACAATGATGTTTTTAAAAAAAGGGTCAAAATGTGCTCCACTCGGGCTGAAAACGCTTGTTTGGAACATTTCATTAATGTTGACTATAAATCATAAACTAAGCATTTTTCAGCTGAAATAATGAATGTAGTCCTCTTAATTCTTGCTTCTAAAGCATACGCAAGCAGAAATTTCAATGTACAATGATGTTTTTAAAAAAACAGTCAAAATGTGCTCCACTCTGGCTGAAAACGCTGTTGGGGACATTTCAATAATGTTGACTATAAATCATAAACTAAGCATTTTTCAGCTGAAATAATGAATGTAGTCCTCTTAATTCTTGCTTCTAAAGCATACGCAAGCAGAAATTTCAATGTACAATGATGTTTTTAAAAAAACAGTCAAAATGTGCTCCACTCGGGCTGAAAACGCTTGTTTGGGACATTACATTAATGTTGACTATAAATCATAAACTAAGCATTTTTCAGCTGAAATAATGAATGTAGTCCTCTTAATTCTTGCTTCTAAAGCATACGCAAGCAGAAATTTCAATGTACAATGATGTTTTTAAAAAAAGGGTCAAAATGTGCTCCACTCGGGCTGAAAACGCTTGTTTGGAACATTTCATTAATGTTGACTATAAATCATAAACTAAGCATTTTTCAGCTGAAATAATGAATGTAGTCCTCTTAATTCTTGCTTCTAAAGCATACGCAAGCAGAAATTTCAATGTACAATGATGTTTTTAAAAAAAGGGTCAAAATGTGCTCCACTCGGGCTGAAAACGCTTGTTTGGAACATTTCATTAATGTTGACTATAAATCATAAACTAAGCATTTTTCAGCTGAAATAATGAATGTAGTCCTCTTAATTCTCGCTTCTAAAGCATACGCAAGCAGAAATTTCAATGTACAATGATGTTTTTAAAAAAACAGTCAAAATGTGCTCCACTCGGGCTGAAAACGCTTGTTTGGGACATGACATTAATGTTAACTATAAATCATAAACTAAGCATTTTTCAGCTGAAATAATGAATGTAGTCCTCTTAATTCTTGCTTCTAAAGCATACGCAAGCAGAAATTTCAATGTACAATGATGTTTTTAAAAAAAACGGTCAAAATGTGCTCCACTCGGGCTGAAAACGCTTGTTTGGGACATTACATTAATGTTGACTATAAATCATAAACTAAGCATTTTTCAGCTGAAATAATGAATGTAGTCCTCTTAATTCTTGCTTCTAAAGCATACGCAAGCAGAAATTTCAATGTACAATGATGTTTTTAAAAAAAGGGTCAAAATGTGCTCCACTCGGGCTGAAAACGCTTGTTTGGAACATTTCATTAATGTTGACTATAAATCATAAACTAAGCATTTTTCAGCTGAAATAATGAATGTAGTCCTCTTAATTCTCGCTTCTAAAGCATACGCAAGCAGAAATTTCAATGTACAATGATGTTTTTAAAAAAAACAGTCAAAATGCGCTCCACTCGGGCTGAAAACGCTGTTGGGGACATTTCATTAATGTTGACTACAAATCAAAAACTAAGCATTTTTCAGCTGAAATAATGAATGTAGTCCTCTTAATTCTTGCTTCTAAAGCATACGCAAGCAGAAATTTCAATGTACAATGATGTTTTTAAAAAAACAGTCAAAATGTGCTCCACTCGGGCTGAAAACGCTGTTGGGGACATTTCATTAATGTTGACTATAAATCATAAACTAAGCATTTTTCAGCTGAAATAATGAATGTAGTCCTCTTAATTCTTGCTTCTAAAGCATACACAAACAGAAATTTCAATGTACAATGATGTTTTTAAAAAAAGGGTCAAAATGTGCTCCACTCGGGCTGAAAACGCTTGTTTGGAACATTTCATTAATGTTGACTATAAATCATAAACTAAGCATTTTTCAGCTGAAATAATGAATGTAGTCCTCTTAATTCTTGCTTCTAAAGCATACACAAACAGAAATTTCAATGTACAATGATGTTTTTAAAAAAACGGTCAAAATGTGCTCCACTCGGGCTGAAAACGCTTGTTTGGGACATTACATTAATGTTGACTATAAATCATAAACTAAGCATTTTTCAGCTGAAATAATGAATGTAGTCCTCTTAATTCTTGCTTCTAAAGCATACGCAAGCAGAAATTTCAATGTACAATGATGTTTTTAAAAAAAACAGTCAAAATGTGCTCCACTCGGGCTGAAAACGCTGTTGGGGACATTTCATTAATGTTGACTACAAATCAAAAACTAAGCATTTTTCAGCTGAAATAATGAATGTAGTCCTCTTAATTCTTGCTTCTAAAGCATACGCAAAAAGAAATTTCAATGTACAATGATGTTTTTAAAAAAACAGTCAAAATGTGCTCCACTCGGGCTGAAAACGCTGTTGGGGACATTTCCTTAATGTTGACTATAAATCATAAACTAAGCATTTTTCAGCTGAAATAATGAATGTAGTCCTCTTAATTCTTGCTTCTAAAGCATACGCAAGCAGAAATTTCAATGTACAATGATGTTTTTAAAAAAAACAGTCAAAATGCGCTCCACTCGGGCTGAAAACGCTGCTGGGGACATTTCATTAATGTTGACTACAAATCAAAAACTAAGCATTTTTCAGCTGAAATAATGAATGTAGTCCTCTTAATTCTTGCTTCTAAAGCATACGCAAGCAGAAATTTCAATGTACAATGATGTTTTTAAAAAAACAGTCAAAATGTGCTCCACTCGGGCTGAAAACGCTGTTGGGGACATTTCATTAATGTTGACTATAAATCATAAACTAAGCATTTTTCAGCTGAAATAATGAATGTAGTCCTCTTAATTCTTGCTTCTAAAGCATACGCAAGCAGAAATTTCAATGTACAATGATGTTTTTAAAAAAACAGTCAAAATGTGCTCCACTCGGGCTGAAAACGCTTGTTTGGGACATTACATTAATGTTGACTATAAATCATAAACTAAGCATTTTTCAGCTGAAATAATGAATGTAGTCCTCTTAATTCTTGCTTCTAAAGCATACGCAAGCAGAAATTTCAATGTACAATGATGTTTTTAAAAAAACAGTCAAAATGTGCTCCACTCGGGCTGAAAACGCTTGTTTGGGACATGACATTAATGTTGACTATAAATCATAAACTAAGCATTTTTCAGCTGAAATAATGAATGTAGTCCTCTTAATTCTTGCTTCTAAAGCATACGCAAGCAGAAATTTCAATGTACAATGATGTTTTTAAAAAAACGGTCAAAATGTGCTCCACTCGGGCTGAAAACGCTTGTTTGGAACATTTCATTAATGTTGACTATATATCATAAACTAAGCATTTTTCAGCTGAAATAATGAATGTAGTCCTCTTAATTCTTGCTTCTAAAGCATACGCAAGCAGAAATTTCAATGTACAATGATGTTTTTAAAAAAAACAGTCAAAATGTGCTCCACTCGGGCTGAAAACGCTGTTGGGGACATTTCATTAATGTTGACTATAAATCATAAACTAAGCATTTTTCAGCTGAAATAATGAATGTAGTCCTCTTAATTCTTGCTTCTAAAGCATACGCAAACAGAAATTTCAATGTACAATGATGTTTTTAAAAAAACGGTCAAAATGTGCTCCACTCGGGCTGAAAACGCTTGTTCGGAACATTTCCTTAATGTTGACTATAAATCATAAACTAAGCATTTTTCAGCTGAAATAATGAATGTAGTCCTCTTAATTCTTGCTTCTAAAGCATACGCAAGCAGAAATTTCAATGTACAATGATGTTTTTAAAAAAAACAGTCAAAATGCGCTCCACTCGGGCTGAAAACGCTGTTGGGGACATTTCATTAATGTTGACTACAAATCAAAAACTAAGCATTTTTCAGCTGAAATAATGAATGTAGTCCTCTTAATTCTTGCTTCTAAAGCATACGCAAGCAGAAATTTCAATGTACAATGATGTTTTTAAAAAAACAGTCAAAATGTGCTCCACTCGGGCTGAAAACGCTGTTGGGGACATTTCATTAATGTTGACTATAAATCATAAACTAAGCATTTTTCAGCTGAAATAATGAATGTAGTCCTCTTAATTCTTGCTTCTAAAGCATACACAAACAGAAATTTCAATGTACAATGATGTTTTTAAAAAAAGGGTCAAAATGTGCTCCACTCGGGCTGAAAACGCTGTTGGGGACATTTCATTAATGTTGACTATTAATCATAAACTAAGCATTTTTCAGCTGAAATAATGAATGTAGTCCTCTTAATTCTTGCTTCTAAAGCATACGCAAGCAGAAATTTCAATGTACAATGATGTTTTTAAAAAAACGGTCAAAATGTGCTCCACTCGGGCTGAAAACGCTTGTTCGGAACATTTCCTTAATGTTGACTATAAATCATAAACTAAGCATTTTTCAGCTGAAATAATGAATGTAGTCCTCTTAATTCTTGCTTCTAAAGCATACGCAAACAGAAATTTCAATGTACAATGATGTTTTTAAAAAAACGGTCAAAATGTGCTCCACTCGGGCTGAAAACGCTTGTTCGGAACATTTCCTTAATGTTGACTATAAATCATAAACTAAGCATTTTTCAGCTGAAATAATGAATGTAGTCCTCTTAATTCTTGCTTCTAAAGCATACGCAAGCAGAAATTTCAATGTACAATGATGTTTTTAAAAAAAACAGTCAAAATGCGCTCCACTCGGGCTGAAAACGCTGTTGGGGACATTTCATTAATGTTGACTACAAATCAAAAACTAAGCATTTTTCAGCTGAAATAATGAATGTAGTCCTCTTAATTCTTGCTTCTAAAGCATACGCAAGCAGAAATGTCAATGTACAATGATGTTTTTAAAAAAACAGTCAAAATGTGCTCCACTCGGGCTGAAAACGCTGTTGGGGACATTTCATTAATGTTGACTATAAATCATAAACTAAGCATTTTTCAGCTGAAATAATGAATGTAGTCCTCTTAATTCTTGCTTCTAAAGCATACACAAACAGAAATTTCAATGTACAATGATGTTTTTAAAAAAAGGGTCAAAATGTGCTCCACTCGGGCTGAAAACGCTGTTGGGGACATTTCATTAATGTTGACTATTAATCATAAACTAAGCATTTTTCAGCTGAAATAATGAATGTAGTCCTCTTAATTCTTGCTTCTAAAGCATACGCAAGCAGAAATTTCAATGTACAATGATGTTTTTAAAAAAACGGTCAAAATGTGCTCCACTCGGGCTGAAAACGCTTGTTCGGAACATTTCCTTAATGTTGACTATAAATCATAAACTAAGCATTTTTCAGCTGAAATAATGAATGTAGTCCTCTTAATTCTTGCTTCTAAAGCATACGCAAACAGAAATTTCAATGTACAATGATGTTTTTAAAAAAACGGTCAAAATGTGCTCCACTCGGGCTGAAAACGCTTGTTCGGAACATTTCCTTAATGTTGACTATAAATCATAAACTAAGCATTTTTCAGCTGAAATAATGAATGTAGTCCTCTTAATTCTTGCTTCTAAAGCATACGCAAGCAGAAATTTCAATGTACAATGATGTTTTTAAAAAAAACAGTCAAAATGCGCTCCACTCGGGCTGAAAACGCTGTTGGGGACATTTCATTAATGTTGACTACAAATCAAAAACTAAGCATTTTTCAGCTGAAATAATGAATGTAGTCCTCTTAATTCTTGCTTCTAAAGCATACGCAAGCAGAAATTTCAATGTACAATGATGTTTTTAAAAAAACAGTCAAAATGTGCTCCACTCGGGCTGAAAACGCTGTTGGGGACATTTCATTAATGTTGACTATAAATCATAAACTAAGCATTTTTCAGCTGAAATAATGAATGTAGTCCTCTTAATTCTTGCTTCTAAAGCATACACAAACAGAAATTTCAATGTACAATGATGTTTTTAAAAAAAGGGTCAAAATGTGCTCCACTCGGGCTGAAAACGCTGTTGGGGACATTTCATTAATGTTGACTATTAATCATAAACTAAGCATTTTTCAGCTGAAATAATGAATGTAGTCCTCTTAATTCTTGCTTCTAAAGCATACGCAAGCAGAAATTTCAATGTACAATGATGTTTTTAAAAAAACGGTCAAAATGTGCTCCACTCGGGCTGAAAACGCTTGTTCGGAACATTTCCTTAATGTTGACTATAAATCATAAACTAAGCATTTTTCAGCTGAAATAATGAATGTAGTCCTCTTAATTCTTGCTTCTAAAGCATACGCAAGCAGAAATTTCAATGTACAATGATGTTTTTAAAAAAAACAGTCAAAATGTGCTCCACTCGGGCTGAAAACGCTGTTGGGGACATTTCATATAATGTTGACTACAAATCAAAAACTAAGCATTTTTCAGCTGAAATAATGAATGTAGTCCTCTTAATTCTTGCTTCTAAAGCATACGCAAGCAGAAATTTCAATGTACAATGATGTTTTTAAAAAAACATTCAAAATGTGCTCCACTCGGGCTGAAAACGCTGTTGGGGACATTTCATTAATGTTGACTATAAATCATAAACTAAGCATTTTTCAGCTGAAATAATGAATGTAGTCCTCTTAATTCTTGCTTCTAAAGCATACGCAAGCAGAAATTTCAATGTACAATGATGTTTTTAAAAAAACAGTCAAAATGTGCTCCACTCGGGCTGAAAACGCTTGTTTGGGACATTACATTAATGTTGACTATAAATCATAAACTAAGCATTTTTCAGCTGAAATAATGAATGTAGTCCTCTTAATTCTTGCTTCTAAAGCATACACAAATTGAAATTTCAATGTACAATGATGTTTTTAAAAAAAGGGTCAAAATGTGCTCCACTCGGGCTGAAAACGCTTGTTTGGAACATTTCATTAATGTTGACTATAAATCATAAACTAAGCATTTTTCAGCTGAAATAATGAATGTAGTCCTCTTAATTCTTGCTTCTAAAGCATACGCAAACAGAAATTTCAATGTACAATGATGTTTTTAAAAAAACGGTCAAAATGTGCTCCACTCGGGCTGAAAACGCTTGTTTGGGACATTACATTAATGTTGACTATAAATCATAAACTAAGCATTTTTCAGCTGAAATAATGAATGTAGTCCTCTTAATTCTTGCTTCTAAAGCATACGCAAGCAGAAATTTTAATGTACAATGATGTTTTTAAAAAAACAGTCAAAATGTGCTCCACTCGGGCTGAAAACGCTGTTGGGGACATTTCATTAATGTTGACTATAAATCATAAACTAAGCATTTTTCAGCTGAAATAATGAATGTAGTCCTCTTAATTCTTGCTTCTAAAGCATACGCAAACAGAAATTTCAATGTACAATGATGTTTTTAAAAAAACGGTCAAAATGTGCTCCACTCGGGCTGAAAACGCTTGTTTGGGACATTACATTAATGTTGACTATAAATCATAAACTAAGCATTTTTCAGCTGAAATAATGAATGTAGTCCTCTTAATTCTTGCTTCTAAAGCATACACAAACAGAAATTTCAATGTACAATGATGTTTTTAAAAAAACGGTCAAAATGTGCTCCACTCGGGCTGAAAACGCTTGTTTGGAACATTTCATTAATGTTGACTATATATCATAAACTAAGCATTTTTCAGCTGAAATAATGAATGTAGTCCTCTTAATTCTTGCTTCTAAAGCATACGCAAGCAGAAATTTCAATGTACAATGATGTTTTTAAAAAAAACAGTCAAAATGTGCTCCACTCGGGCTGAAAACGCTGTTGGGGACATTTCATTAATGTTGACTATAAATCATAAACTAAGCATTTTTCAGCTGAAATAATGAATGTAGTCCTCTTAATTCTTGCTTCTAAAGCATACGCAAACAGAAATTTCAATGTACAATGATGTTTTTAAAAAAACGGTCAAAATGTGCTCCACTCGGGCTGAAAACGCTTGTTCGGAACATTTCCTTAATGTTGACTATAAATCATAAACTAAGCATTTTTCAGCTGAAATAATGAATGTAGTCCTCTTAATTCTTGCTTCTAAAGCATACGCAAGCAGAAATTTCAATGTACAATGATGTTTTTAAAAAAAACAGTCAAAATGCGCTCCACTCGGGCTGAAAACGCTGTTGGGGACATTTCATTAATGTTGACTACAAATCAAAAACTAAGCATTTTTCAGCTGAAATAATGAATGTAGTCCTCTTAATTCTTGCTTCTAAAGCATACGCAAGCAGAAATTTCAATGTACAATGATGTTTTTAAAAAAACAGTCAAAATGTGCTCCACTCGGGCTGAAAACGCTGTTGGGGACATTTCATTAATGTTGACTATAAATCATAAACTAAGCATTTTTCAGCTGAAATAATGAATGTAGTCCTCTTAATTCTTGCTTCTAAAGCATACGCAAGCAGAAATTTCAATGTACAATGATGTTTTTAAAAAAACAGTCAAAATGTGCTCCACTCGGGCTGAAAACGCTTGTTTGGGACATGACATTAATGTTGACTATAAATCATAAACTAAGCATTTTTCAGCTGAAATAATGAATGTAGTCCTCTTAATTCTTGCTTCTAAAGCATACGCAAGCAGAAATTTCAATGTACAATGATGTTTTTAAAAAAAGGGTCAAAATGTGCTCCACTCGGGCTGAAAACGCTTGTTTGGGACATTACATTAATGTTGACTATAAATCATAAACTAAGCATTTTTCAGCTGAAATAATGAATGTAGTCCTCTTAATTCTTGCTTCTAAAGCATACGCAAACAGAAATTTCAATGTACAATGATGTTTTTAAAAAAAACAGTCAAAATGTGCTCCACTCGGGCTGAAAACGCTGTTGGGGACATTTCATTAATGTTGACTATAAATCATAAACTAAGCATTTTTCAGCTGAAATAATGAATGTAGTCCTCTTAATTCTTGCTTCTAAAGCATACGCAAGCAGAAATTTCAATGTACAATGATGTTTTTAAAAAAACGGTCAAAATGTGCTCCACTCGGGCTGAAAACGCTTGTTCGGAACATTTCCTTAATGTTGACTATAAATCATAAACTAAGCATTTTTCAGCTGAAATAATGAATGTAGTCCTCTTAATTCTTGCTTCTAAAGCATACGCAAGCAGAAATTTCGATGTACAATGATGTTTTTAAAAAAAACAGTCAAAATGCGCTCCACTCGGGCTGAAAACGCTGTTGGGGACATTTCATTAATGTTGACTACAAATCAAAAACTAAGCATTTTTCAGCTGAAATAATGAATGTAGTCCTCTTAATTCTTGCTTCTAAAGCATACGCAAGCAGAAATTTCAATGTACAATGATGTTTTTAAAAAAACAGTCAAAATGTGCTCCACTCGGGCTGAAAACGCTGTTGGGGACATTTCATTAATGTTGACTATAAATCATAAACTAAGCATTTTTCAGCTGAAATAATGAATGTAGTCCTCTTAATTCTTGCTTCTAAAGCATACGCAAGCAGAAATTTCAATGTACAATGATGTTTTTAAAAAAACAGTCAAAATGTGCTCCACTCGGGCTGAAAACGCTTGTTTGGGACATTACATTAATGTTGACTATAAATCATAAACTAAGCATTTTTCAGCTGAAATAATGAATGTAGTCCTCTTAATTCTTGCTTCTAAAGCATACGCAAGCAGAAATTTCAATGTACAATGATGTTTTTAAAAAAAGGGTCAAAATGTGCTCCACTCGGGCTGAAAACGCTTGTTTGGAACATTTCATTAATGTTGACTATAAATCATAAACTAAGCATTTTTCAGCTGAAATAATGAATGTAGTCCTCTTAATTCTCGCTTCTAAAGCATACGCAAGCAGAAATTTCAATGTACAATGATGTTTTTAAAAAAACAGTCAAAATGTGCTCCACTCGGGCTGAAAACGCTTGTTTGGGACATGACATTAATGTTAACTATAAATCATAAACTAAGCATTTTTCAGCTGAAATAATGAATGTAGTCCTCTTAATTCTTGCTTCTAAAGCATACGCAAGCAGAAATTTCAATGTACAATGATGTTTTTAAAAAAAGGGTCAAAATGTGCTCCACTCGGGCTGAAAACGCTTGTTTGGAACATTTCATTAATGTTTACTATAAATCATAAACTAAGCATTTTTCAGCTGAAATAATGAATGTAGTCCTCTTAATTCTTGCTTCTAAAGCATACGCAAGCAGAAATTTCAATGTACAATGATGTTTTTAAAAAAACAGTCAAAATGTGCTCCACTCGGGCTGAAAACGCTTGTTTGGGACATGACATTAATGTTGACTATAAATCATAAACTAAGCATTTTTCAGCTGAAATAATGAATGTAGTCCTCTTAATTCTTGCTTCTAAAGCATACGCAAGCAGAAATTTCAATGTACAATGATGTTTTTAAAAAAACGGTCAAAATGTGCTCCACTCGGGCTGAAAACGCTTGTTTGGAACATTTCATTAATGTTGACTATAAATCATAAACTAAGCATTTTTCAGCTGAAATAATGAATGTAGTCCTCTTAATTCTTGCTTCTAAAGCATACGCAAGCAGAAATTTCAATGTACAATGATGTTTTTAAAAAAAACAGTCAAAATGTGCTCCACTCGGGCTGAAAACGCTGTTGGGGACATTTCATTAATGTTGACTATAAATCATAAACTAAGCATTTTTCAGCTGAAATAATGAATGTAGTCCTCTTAATTCTTGCTTCTAAAGCATACGCAAACAGAAATTTCAATGTACAATGATGTTTTTAAAAAAACGGTCAAAATGTGCTCCACTCGGGCTGAAAACGCTTGTTTGGGACATTACATTAATGTTGACTATAAATCATAAACTAAGCATTTTTCAGCTGAAATAATGAATGTAGTCCTCTTAATTCTTGCTTCTAAAGCATACACAAACAGAAATTTCAATGTACAATGATGTTTTTAAAAAAACGGTCAAAATGTGCTCCACTCGGGCTGAAAACGCTTGTTTGGGACATTACATTAATGTTGACTATAAATCATAAACTAAGCATTTTTCAGCTGAAATAATGAATGTAGTCCTCTTAATTCTTGCTTCTAAAGCATACGCAAGCAGAAATTTCAATGTACAATGATGTTTTTAAAAAAAACAGTCAAAATGTGCTCCACTCGGGCTGAAAACGCTGTTGGGGACATTTCATTAATGTTGACTACAAATCAAAAACTAAGCATTTTTCAGCTGAAATAATGAATGTAGTCCTCTTAATTCTTGCTTCTAAAGCATACGCAAAAAGAAATTTCAATGTACAATGATGTTTTTAAAAAAACAGTCAAAATGTGCTCCACTCGGGCTGAAAACGCTGTTGGGGACATTTCCTTAATGTTGACTATAAATCATAAACTAAGCATTTTTCAGCTGAAATAATGAATGTAGTCCTCTTAATTCTTGCTTCTAAAGCATACGCAAGCAGAAATTTCAATGTACAATGATGTTTTTAAAAAAAACAGTCAAAATGCGCTCCACTCGGGCTGAAAACGCTGCTGGGGACATTTCATTAATGTTGACTACAAATCAAAAACTAAGCATTTTTCAGCTGAAATAATGAATGTAGTCCTCTTAATTCTTGCTTCTAAAGCATACGCAAGCAGAAATTTCAATGTACAATGATGTTTTTAAAAAAACAGTCAAAATGTGCTCCACTCGGGCTGAAAACGCTGTTGGGGACATTTCATTAATGTTGACTATAAATCATAAACTAAGCATTTTTCAGCTGAAATAATGAATGTAGTCCTCTTAATTCTTGCTTCTAAAGCATACGCAAGCAGAAATTTCAATGTACAATGATGTTTTTAAAAAAACAGTCAAAATGTGCTCCACTCGGGCTGAAAACGCTTGTTTGGGACATTACATTAATGTTGACTATAAATCATAAACTAAGCATTTTTCAGCTGAAATAATGAATGTAGTCCTCTTAATTCTTGCTTCTAAAGCATACGCAAGCAGAAATTTCAATGTACAATGATGTTTTTAAAAAAACAGTCAAAATGTGCTCCACTCGGGCTGAAAACGCTTGTTTGGGACATGACATTAATGTTGACTATAAATCATAAACTAAGCATTTTTCAGCTGAAATAATGAATGTAGTCCTCTTAATTCTTGCTTCTAAAGCATACGCAAGCAGAAATTTCAATGTACAATGATGTTTTTAAAAAAAGGGTCAAAATGTGCTCCACTCGGGCTGAAAACGCTTGTTTGGGACATTACATTAATGTTGACTATAAATCATAAACTAAGCATTTTTCAGCTGAAATAATGAATGTAGTCCTCTTAATTCTTGCTTCTAAAGCATACGCAAGCAGAAATTTCAATGTACAATGATGTTTTTAAAAAAACGGTCAAAATGTGCTCCACTCGGGCTGAAAACGCTTGTTCGGAACATTTCCTTAATGTTGACTATAAATCATAAACTAAGCATTTTTCAGCTGAAATAATGAATGTAGTCCTCTTAATTCTTGCTTCTAAAGCATACGCAAGCAGAAATTTCGATGTACAATGATGTTTTTAAAAAAACAGTCAAAATGCGCTCCACTCGGGCTGAAAACGCTGTTGGGGACATTTCATTAATGTTGACTACAAATCAAAAACTAAGCATTTTTCAGCTGAAATAATGAATGTAGTCCTCTTAATTCTTGCTTCTAAAGCATACGCAAGCAGAAATTTCAATGTACAATGATGTTTTTAAAAAAACAGTCAAAATGTGCTCCACTCGGGCTGAAAACGCTGTTGGGGACATTTCATTAATGTTGACTATAAATCATAAACTAAGCATTTTTCAGCTGAAATAATGAATGTAGTCCTCTTAATTCTTGCTTCTAAAGCATACGCAAGCAGAAATTTCAATGTACAATGATGTTTTTAAAAAAACAGTCAAAATGTGCTCCACTCGGGCTGAAAACGCTTGTTTGGGACATTACATTAATGTTGACTATAAATCATAAACTAAGCATTTTTCAGCTGAAATAATGAATGTAGTCCTCTTAATTCTTGCTTCTAAAGCATACGCAAGCAGAAATTTCAATGTACAATGATGTTTTTAAAAAAAGGGTCAAAATGTGCTCCACTCGGGCTGAAAACGCTTGTTTGGAACATTTCATTAATGTTGACTATAAATCATAAACTAAGCATTTTTCAGCTGAAATAATGAATGTAGTCCTCTTAATTCTCGCTTCTAAAGCATACGCAAGCAGAAATTTCAATGTACAATGATGTTTTTAAAAAAACAGTCAAAATGTGCTCCACTCGGGCTGAAAACGCTTGTTTGGGACATGACATTAATGTTAACTATAAATCATAAACTAAGCATTTTTCAGCTGAAATAATGAATGTAGTCCTCTTAATTCTTGCTTCTAAAGCATACGCAAGCAGAAATTTCAATGTACAATGATGTTTTTAAAAAAAGGGTCAAAATGTGCTCCACTCGGGCTGAAAACGCTTGTTTGGAACATTTCATTAATGTTTACTATAAATCATAAACTAAGCATTTTTCAGCTGAAATAATGAATGTAGTCCTCTTAATTCTTGCTTCTAAAGCATACGCAAGCAGAAATTTCAATGTACAATGATGTTTTTAAAAAAACAGTCAAAATGTGCTCCACTCGGGCTGAAAACGCTTGTTTGGGACATGACATTAATGTTGACTATAAATCATAAACTAAGCATTTTTCAGCTGAAATAATGAATGTAGTCCTCTTAATTCTTGCTTCTAAAGCATACGCAAGCAGAAATTTCAATGTACAATGATGTTTTTAAAAAAAGGGTCAAAATGTGCTCCACTCGGGCTGAAAACGCTTGTTTGGAACATTTCATTAATGTTGACTATAAATCATAAACTAAGCATTTTTCAGCTGAAATAATGAATGTAGTCCTCTTAATTCTTGCTTCTAAAGCATACGCAAGCAGAAATTTCAATGTACAATGATGTTTTTAAAAAAAACAGTCAAAATGTGCTCCACTCGGGCTGAAAACGCTGTTGGGGACATTTCATTAATGTTGACTATAAATCATAAACTAAGCATTTTTCAGCTGAAATAATGAATGTAGTCCTCTTAATTCTTGCTTCTAAAGCATACGCAAACAGAAATTTCAATGTACAATGATGTTTTTAAAAAAACGGTCAAAATGTGCTCCACTCGGGCTGAAAACGCTTGTTTGGGACATTACATTAATGTTGACTATAAATCATAAACTAAGCATTTTTCAGCTGAAATAATGAATGTAGTCCTCTTAATTCTTGCTTCTAAAGCATACACAAACAGAAATTTCAATGTACAATGATGTTTTTAAAAAAAGGGTCAAAATGTGCTCCACTCGGGCTGAAAACGCTTGTTTGGAACATTTCATTAATGTTGACTATAAATCATAAACTAAGCATTTTTCAGCTGAAATAATGAATGTAGTCCTCTTAATTCTTGCTTCTAAAGCATACACAAACAGAAATTTCAATGTACAATGATGTTTTTAAAAAAACGGTCAAAATGTGCTCCACTCGGGCTGAAAACGCTTGTTTGGGACATTACATTAATGTTGACTATAAATCATAAACTAAGCATTTTTCAGCTGAAATAATGAATGTAGTCCTCTTAATTCTTGCTTCTAAAGCATACGCAAGCAGAAATTTCAATGTACAATGATGTTTTTAAAAAAAACAGTCAAAATGTGCTCCACTCGGGCTGAAAACGCTGTTGGGGACATTTCATTAATGTTGACTACAAATCAAAAACTAAGCATTTTTCAGCTGAAATAATGAATGTAGTCCTCTTAATTCTTGCTTCTAAAGCATACGCAAAAAGAAATTTCAATGTACAATGATGTTTTTAAAAAAACAGTCAAAATGTGCTCCACTCGGGCTGAAAACGCTGTTGGGGACATTTCCTTAATGTTGACTATAAATCATAAACTAAGCATTTTTCAGCTGAAATAATGAATGTAGTCCTCTTAATTCTTGCTTCTAAAGCATACGCAAGCAGAAATTTCAATGTACAATGATGTTTTTAAAAAAAACAGTCAAAATGCGCTCCACTCGGGCTGAAAACGCTGCTGGGGACATTTCATTAATGTTGACTACAAATCAAAAACTAAGCATTTTTCAGCTGAAATAATGAATGTAGTCCTCTTAATTCTTGCTTCTAAAGCATACGCAAGCAGAAATTTCAATGTACAATGATGTTTTTAAAAAAACAGTCAAAATGTGCTCCACTCGGGCTGAAAACGCTGTTGGGGACATTTCATTAATGTTGACTATAAATCATAAACTAAGCATTTTTCAGCTGAAATAATGAATGTAGTCCTCTTAATTCTTGCTTCTAAAGCATACGCAAGCAGAAATTTCAATGTACAATGATGTTTTTAAAAAAAGGGTCAAAATGTGCTCCACTCGGGCTGAAAACGCTTGTTTGGAACATTTCATTAATGTTTACTATAAATCATAAACTAAGCATTTTTCAGCTGAAATAATGAATGTAGTCCTCTTAATTCTTGCTTCTAAAGCATACGCAAGCAGAAATTTCAATGTACAATGATGTTTTTAAAAAAACAGTCAAAATGTGCTCCACTCGGGCTGAAAACGCTTGTTTGGGACATGACATTAATGTTGACTATAAATCATAAACTAAGCATTTTTCAGCTGAAATAATGAATGTAGTCCTCTTAATTCTTGCTTCTAAAGCATACGCAAGCAGAAATTTCAATGTACAATGATGTTTTTAAAAAAAGGGTCAAAATGTGCTCCACTCGGGCTGAAAACGCTTGTTTGGAACATTTCATTAATGTTGACTATAAATCATAAACTAAGCATTTTTCAGCTGAAATAATGAATGTAGTCCTCTTAATTCTTGCTTCTAAAGCATACGCAAGCAGAAATTTCAATGTACAATGATGTTTTTAAAAAAAACAGTCAAAATGTGCTCCACTCGGGCTGAAAACGCTGTTGGGGACATTTCATTAATGTTGACTATAAATCATAAACTAAGCATTTTTCAGCTGAAATAATGAATGTAGTCCTCTTAATTCTTGCTTCTAAAGCATACGCAAACAGAAATTTCAATGTACAATGATGTTTTTAAAAAAACGGTCAAAATGTGCTCCACTCGGGCTGAAAACGCTTGTTTGGGACATTACATTAATGTTGACTATAAATCATAAACTAAGCATTTTTCAGCTGAAATAATGAATGTAGTCCTCTTAATTCTTGCTTCTAAAGCATACACAAACAGAAATTTCAATGTACAATGATGTTTTTAAAAAAAGGGTCAAAATGTGCTCCACTCGGGCTGAAAACGCTTGTTTGGAACATTTCATTAATGTTGACTATAAATCATAAACTAAGCATTTTTCAGCTGAAATAATGAATGTAGTCCTCTTAATTCTTGCTTCTAAAGCATACACAAACAGAAATTTCAATGTACAATGATGTTTTTAAAAAAACGGTCAAAATGTGCTCCACTCGGGCTGAAAACGCTTGTTTGGGACATTACATTAATGTTGACTATAAATCATAAACTAAGCATTTTTCAGCTGAAATAATGAATGTAGTCCTCTTAATTCTTGCTTCTAAAGCATACGCAAGCAGAAATTTCAATGTACAATGATGTTTTTAAAAAAAACAGTCAAAATGTGCTCCACTCGGGCTGAAAACGCTGTTGGGGACATTTCATTAATGTTGACTACAAATCAAAAACTAAGCATTTTTCAGCTGAAATAATGAATGTAGTCCTCTTAATTCTTGCTTCTAAAGCATACGCAAAAAGAAATTTCAATGTACAATGATGTTTTTAAAAAAACAGTCAAAATGTGCTCCACTCGGGCTGAAAACGCTGTTGGGGACATTTCCTTAATGTTGACTATAAATCATAAACTAAGCATTTTTCAGCTGAAATAATGAATGTAGTCCTCTTAATTCTTGCTTCTAAAGCATACGCAAGCAGAAATTTCAATGTACAATGATGTTTTTAAAAAAAACAGTCAAAATGCGCTCCACTCGGGCTGAAAACGCTGCTGGGGACATTTCATTAATGTTGACTACAAATCAAAAACTAAGCATTTTTCAGCTGAAATAATGAATGTAGTCCTCTTAATTCTTGCTTCTAAAGCATACGCAAGCAGAAATTTCAATGTACAATGATGTTTTTAAAAAAACAGTCAAAATGTGCTCCACTCGGGCTGAAAACGCTGTTGGGGACATTTCATTAATGTTGACTATAAATCATAAACTAAGCATTTTTCAGCTGAAATAATGAATGTAGTCCTCTTAATTCTTGCTTCTAAAGCATACGCAAGCAGAAATTTCAATGTACAATGATGTTTTTAAAAAAACAGTCAAAATGTGCTCCACTCGGGCTGAAAACGCTTGTTTGGGACATTACATTAATGTTGACTATAAATCATAAACTAAGCATTTTTCAGCTGAAATAATGAATGTAGTCCTCTTAATTCTTGCTTCTAAAGCATACGCAAGCAGAAATTTCAATGTACAATGATGTTTTTAAAAAAAGGGTCAAAATGTGCTCCACTCGGGCTGAAAACGCTTGTTTGGGACATTACATTAATGTTGACTATAAATCATAAACTAAGCATTTTTCAGCTGAAATAATGAATGTAGTCCTCTTAATTCTTGCTTCTAAAGCATACGCAAGCAGAAATTTCAATGTACAATGATGTTTTTAAAAAAACGGTCAAAATGTGCTCCACTCGGGCTGAAAACGCTTGTTCGGAACATTTCCTTAATGTTGACTATAAATCATAAACTAAGCATTTTTCAGCTGAAATAATGAATGTAGTCCTCTTAATTCTTGCTTCTAAAGCATACGCAAGCAGAAATTTCAATGTACAATGATGTTTTTAAAAAAAACAGTCAAAATGCGCTCCACTCGGGCTGAAAACGCTGTTGGGGACATTTCATTAATGTTGACTACAAATCAAAAACTAAGCATTTTTCAGCTGAAATAATGAATGTAGTCCTCTTAATTCTTGCTTCTAAAGCATACGCAAGCAGAAATTTCAATATACAATGATGTTTTTAAAAAAACAGTCAAAATGTGCTCCACTCGGGCTGAAAACGCTTGTTTGGAACATTTCATTAATGTTGACTATAAATCATAAACTAAGCATTTTTCAGCTGAAATAATGAATGTAGTCCTCTTAATTCTCGCTTCTAAAGCATACGCAAGCAGAAATTTCAATGTACAATGATGTTTTTAAAAAAAACAGTCAAAATGCGCTCCACTCGGGCTGAAAACGCTGTTGGGGACATTTCATTAATGTTGACTACAAATCAAAAACTAAGCATTTTTCAGCTGAAATAATGAATGTAGTCCTCTTAATTCTTGCTTCTAAAGCATACGCAAGCAGAAATTTCAATGTACAATGATGTTTTTAAAAAAACAGTCAAAATGTGCTCCACTCGGGCTGAAAACGCTGTTGGGGACATTTCATTAATGTTGACTATAAATCATAAACTAAGCATTTTTCAGCTGAAATAATGCATGTAGTCCTCTTAATTCTTGCTTCTAAAGCATACGCAAGCAGAAATTTCAATGTACAATGATGTTTTTAAAAAAACAGTCAAAATGTGCTCCACTCGGGCTGAAAACGCTTGTTTGGGACATTACATTAATGTTGACTATAAATCATAAACTAAGCATTTTTCAGCTGAAATAATGAATGTAGTCCTCTTAATTCTTGCTTCTAAAGCATACGCAAGCAGAAATTTCAATGTACAATGATGTTTTTAAAAAAAGGGTCAAAATGTGCTCCACTCGGGCTGAAAACGCTTGTTTGGAACATTTCATTAATGTTGACTATAAATCATAAACTAAGCATTTTTCAGCTGAAATAATGAATGTAGTCCTCTTAATTCTCGCTTCTAAAGCATACGCAAGCAGAAATTTCAATGTACAATGATGTTTTTAAAAAAACAGTCAAAATGTGCTCCACTCGGGCTGAAAACGCTTGTTTGGGACATGACATTAATGTTAACTATAAATCATAAACTAAGCATTTTTCAGCTGAAATAATGAATGTAGTCCTCTTAATTCTTGCTTCTAAAGCATACGCAAGCAGAAATTTCAATGTACAATGATGTTTTTAAAAAAAGGGTCAAAATGTGCTCCACTCGGGCTGAAAACGCTTGTTTGGAACATTTCATTAATGTTGACTATAAATCATAAACTAAGCATTTTTCAGCTGAAATAATGAATGTAGTCCTCTTAAATCTTGCTTCTAAAGCATACGCAAGCAGAAATTTCAATGTACAATGATGTTTTTAAAAAAACAGTCAAAATGTGCTCCACTCGGGCTGAAAACGCTTGTTTGGGACATGACATTAATGTTGACTATAAATCATAAACTAAGCATTTTTCAGCTGAAATAATGAATGTAGTCCTCTTAATTCTTGCTTCTAAAGCATACGCAAGCAGAAATTTCAATGTACAATGATGTTTTTAAAAAAAACAGTCAAAATGCGCTCCACTCGGGCTGAAAACGCTGTTGGGGACATTTCATTAATGTTGACTACAAATCAAAAACTAAGCATTTTTCAGCTGAAATAATGAATGTAGTCCTCTTAATTCTTGCTTCTAAAGCATACGCAAGCAGAAATTTCAATGTACAATGATGTTTTTAAAAAAACAGTCAAAATGTGCTCCACTCGGGCTGAAAACGCTGTTGGGGACATTTCATTAATGTTGACTATAAATCATAAACTAAGCATTTTTCAGCTGAAATAATGAATGTAGTCCTCTTAATTCTTGCTTCTAAAGCATACGCAAGCAGAAATTTCAATGTACAATGATGTTTTAAAAAAAAACAGTCAAAATGTGCTCCACTCGGGCTGAAAACGCTTGTTTGGGACATTACATTAATGTTGACTATAAATCATAAACTAAGCATTTTTCAGCTGAAATAATGAATGTAGTCCTCTTAATTCTTGCTTCTAAAGCATACGCAAGCAGAAATTTCAATGTACAATGATGTTTTTAAAAAAAGGGTCAAAATGTGCTCCACTCGGGCTGAAAACGCTTGTTTGGAACATTTCATTAATGTTGACTATAAATCATAAACTAAGCATTTTTCAGCTGAAATAATGAATGTAGTCCTCTTAATTCTCGCTTCTAAAGCATACGCAAGCAGAAATTTCAATGTACAATGATGTTTTTAAAAAAAACAGTCAAAATGCGCTCCACTCGGGCTGAAAACGCTGTTGGGGACATTTCATTAATGTTGACTACAAATCAAAAACTAAGCATTTTTCAGCTGAAATAATGAATGTAGTCCTCTTAATTCTTGCTTCTAAAGCATACGCAAGCAGAAATTTCAATGTACAATGATGTTTTTAAAAAAACAGTCAAAATGTGCTCCACTCGGGCTGAAAACGCTGTTGGGGACATTTCATTAATGTTGACTATAAATCATAAACTAAGCATTTTTCAGCTGAAATAATGAATGTAGTCCTCTTAATTCTTGCTTCTAAAGCATACGCAAGCAGAAATTTCAATGTACAATGATGTTTTTAAAAAAACAGTCAAAATGTGCTCCACTCGGGCTGAAAACGCTGTTGGGGACATTTCATTAATGTTGACTATAAATCATAAACTAAGCATTTTTCAGCTGAAATAATGAATGTAGTCCTCTTAATTCTTGCTTCTAAAGCATACGCAAGCAGAAATTTCAATGTACAATGATGTTTTTAAAAAAACAGTCAAAATGTGCTCCACTCGGGCTGAAAACGCTTGTTTGGGACATTACATTAATGTTGACTATAAATCATAAACTAAGCATTTTTCAGCTGAAATAATGAATGTAGTCCTCTTAATTCTTGCTTCTAAAGCATACGCAAGCAGAAATTTCAATGTACAATGATGTTTTTAAAAAAAGGGTCAAAATGTGCTCCACTCGGGCTGAAAACGCTTGTTTGGAACATTTCATTAATGTTGACTATAAATCATAAACTAAGCATTTTTCAGCTGAAATAATGAATGTAGTCCTCTTAATTCTTGCTTCTAAAGCATACGCAAGCAGAAATTTCAATGTACAATGATGTTTTTAAAAAAAACAGTCAAAATGTGCTCCACTCGGGCTGAAAACGCTGTTGGGGACATTTCATTAATGTTGACTATAAATCATAAACTAAGCATTTTTCAGCTGAAATAATGAATGTAGTCCTCTTAATTCTCGCTTCTAAAGCATACGCAAGCAGAAATTTCAATGTACAATGATGTTTTTAAAAAAACAGTCAAAATGTGCTCCACTCGGGCTGAAAACGCTTGTTTGGGACATGACATTAATGTTAACTATAAATCATAAACTAAGCATTTTTCAGCTGAAATAATGAATGTAGTCCTCTTAATTCTTGCTTCTAAAGCATACGCAAGCAGAAATTTCAATGTACAATGATGTTTTTAAAAAAACAGTCAAAATGTGCTCCACTCGGGCTGAAAACGCTTGTTTGGGACATGACATTAATGTTGACTATAAATCATAAACTAAGCATTTTTCAGCTGAAATAATGAATGTAGTCCTCTTAATTCTTGCTTCTAAAGCATACGCAAGCAGAAATTTCAATGTACAATGATGTTTTTAAAAAAAGGGTCAAAATGTGCTCCACTCGGGCTGAAAACGCTTGTTTGGAACATTTCATTAATGTTGACTATAAATCATAAACTAAGCATTTTTCAGCTGAAATAATGAATGTAGTCCTCTTAATTCTTGCTTCTAAAGCATACGCAAGCAGAAATTTCAATGTACAATGATGTTTTTAAAAAAAGGGTCAAAATGTGCTCCACTCGGGCTGAAAACGCTTGTTTGGAACATTTCATTAATGTTGACTATAAATCATAAACTAAGCATTTTTCAGCTGAAATAATGAATGTAGTCCTCTTAATTCTTGCTTCTAAAGCATACGCAAGCAGAAATTTCAATGTACAATGATGTTTTTAAAAAAACAGTCAAAATGTGCTCCACTCGGGCTGAAAACGCTTGTTTGGGACATGACATTAATGTTAACTATAAATCATAAACTAAGCATTTTTCAGCTGAAATAATGAATGTAGTCCTCTTAATTCTTGCTTCTAAAGCATACGCAAGCAGAAATTTCAATGTACAATGATGTTTTTAAAAAAAGGGTCAAAATGTGCTCCACTCGGGCTGAAAACGCTTGTTTGGAACATTTCATTAATGTTGACTATAAATCATAAACTAAGCATTTTTCAGCTGAAATAATGAATGTAGTCCTCTTAATTCTTGCTTCTAAAGCATACGCAAGCAGAAATTTCAATGTACAATGATGTTTTTAAAAAAAGGGTCAAAATGTGCTCCACTCGGGCTGAAAACGCTTGTTTGGGACATGACATTAATGTTGACTATAAATCATAAACTAAGCATTTTTCAGCTGAAATAATGAATGTAGTCCTCTTAATTCTTGCTTCTAAAGCATACGCAAGCAGAAATTTCAATGTACAATGATGTTTTTAAAAAAAGGGTCAAAATGTGCTCCACTCGGGCTGAAAACGCTTGTTTGGGACATTACATTAATGTTGACTATAAATCATAAACTAAGCATTTTTCAGCTGAAATAATGAATGTAGTCCTCTTAATTCTTGCTTCTAAAGCATACGCAAACAGAAATTTCAATGTACAATGATGTTTTTAAAAAAAACAGTCAAAATGTGCTCCACTCGGGCTGAAAACGCTGTTGGGGACATTTCATTAATGTTGACTATAAATCATAAACTAAGCATTTTTCAGCTGAAATAATGAATGTAGTCCTCTTAATTCTTGCTTCTAAAGCATACGCAAGCAGAAATTTCAATGTACAATGATGTTTTTAAAAAAACGGTCAAAATGTGCTCCACTCGGGCTGAAAACGCTTGTTCGGAACATTTCCTTAATGTTGACTATAAATCATAAACTAAGCATTTTTCAGCTGAAATAATGAATGTAGTCCTCTTAATTCTTGCTTCTAAAGCATACGCAAGCAGAAATTTCGATGTACAATGATGTTTTTAAAAAAACAGTCAAAATGCGCTCCACTCGGGCTGAAAACGCTGTTGGGGACATTTCATTAATGTTGACTATAAATCATAAACTAAGCATTTTTCAGCTGAAATAATGAATGTAGTCCTCTTAATTCTTGCTTCTAAAGCATACGCAAGCAGAAATTTCAATGTACAATGATGTTTTTAAAAAAAACAGTCAAAATGTGCTCCACTCGGGCTGAAAACGCTGTTGGGGACATTTCATTAATGTTGACTACAAATCAAAAACTAAGCATTTTTCAGCTGAAATAATGAATGTAGTCCTCTTAATTCTTGCTTCTAAAGCATACGCAAAAAGAAATTTCAATGTACAATGATGTTTTTAAAAAAACAGTCAAAATGTGCTCCACTCGGGCTGAAAACGCTGTTGGGGACATTTCCTTAATGTTGACTATAAATCATAAACTAAGCATTTTTCAGCTGAAATAATGAATGTAGTCCTCTTAATTCTTGCTTCTAAAGCATACGCAAGCAGAAATTTCAATGTACAATGATGTTTTTAAAAAAAACAGTCAAAATGCGCTCCACTCGGGCTGAAAACGCTGCTGGGGACATTTCATTAATGTTGACTACAAATCAAAAACTAAGCATTTTTCAGCTGAAATAATGAATGTAGTCCTCTTAATTCTTGCTTCTAAAGCATACGCAAGCAGAAATTTCAATGTACAATGATGTTTTTAAAAAAACAGTCAAAATGTGCTCCACTCGGGCTGAAAACGCTGTTGGGGACATTTCATTAATGTTGACTATAAATCATAAACTAAGCATTTTTCAGCTGAAATAATGAATGTAGTCCTCTTAATTCTTGCTTCTAAAGCATATGCAAGCAGAAATTTCAATGTACAATGATGTTTTTAAAAAAAGGGTCAAAATGTGCTCCACTCGGGCTGAAAACGCTTGTTTGGAACATTTCATTAATGTTGACTATAAATCATAAACTAAGCATTTTTCAGCTGAAATAATGAATGTAGTCCTCTTAATTCTTGCTTCTAAAGCATACGCAAGCAGAAATTTCAATGTACAATGATGTTTTTAAAAAAACAGTCAAAATGTGCTCCACTCGGGCTGAAAACGCTTGTTTGGGACATGACATTAATGTTGACTATTAATCATAAACTAAGCATTTTTCAGCTGAAATAATGAATGTAGTCCTCTTAATTCTTGCTTCTAAAGCATACGCAAGCAGAAATTTCAATGTACAATGATGTTTTTAAAAAAACAGTCAAAATGTGCTCCACTCGGGCTGAAAACGCTTGTTTGGGACATTACATTAATGTTGACTATAAATCATAAACTAAGCATTTTTCAGCTGAAATAATGAATGTAGTCCTCTTAATTCTTGCTTCTAAAGCATACACAAACAGAAATTTCAATGTACAATGATGTTTTTAAAAAAAGGGTCAAAATGTGCTCCACTCGGGCTGAAAACGCTTGTTTGGAACATTTCATTAATGTTGACTATAAATCATAAACTAAGCATTTTTCAGCTGAAATAATGAATGTAGTCCTCTTAATTCTTGCTTCTAAAGCATACACAAACAGAAATTTCAATGTACAATGATGTTTTTAAAAAAACGGTCAAAATGTGCTCCACTCGGGCTGAAAACGCTTGTTTGGGACATTACATTAATGTTGACTATAAATCATAAACTAAGCATTTTTCAGCTGAAATAATGAATGTAGTCCTCTTAATTCTTGCTTCTAAAGCATACGCAAGCAGAAATTTCAATGTACAATGATGTTTTTAAAAAAAACAGTCAAAATGTGCTCCACTCGGGCTGAAAACGCTGTTGGGGACATTTCATTAATGTTGACTACAAATCAAAAACTAAGCATTTTTCAGCTGAAATAATGAATGTAGTCCTCTTAATTCTTGCTTCTAAAGCATACGCAAAAAGAAATTTCAATGTACAATGATGTTTTTAAAAAAACAGTCAAAATGTGCTCCACTCGGGCTGAAAACGCTGTTGGGGACATTTCCTTAATGTTGACTATAAATCATAAACTAAGCATTTTTCAGCTGAAATAATGAATGTAGTCCTCTTAATTCTTGCTTCTAAAGCATACGCAAGCAGAAATTTCAATGTACAATGATGTTTTTAAAAAAACAGTCAAAATGTGCTCCACTCGGGCTGAAAACGCTTGTTTGGGACATGACATTAATGTTGACTATAAATCATAAACTAAGCATTTTTCAGCTGAAATAATGAATGTAGTCCTCTTAATTCTTGCTTCTAAAGCATACGCAAGCAGAAATTTCAATGTACAATGATGTTTTTAAAAAAAGGGTCAAAATGTGCTCCACTCGGGCTGAAAACGCTTGTTTGGGACATTACATTAATGTTGACTATAAATCATAAACTAAGCATTTTTCAGCTGAAATAATGAATGTAGTCCTCTTAATTCTTGCTTCTAAAGCATACGCAAACAGAAATTTCAATGTACAATGATGTTTTTAAAAAAACGGTCAAAATGTGCTCCACTCGGGCTGAAAACGCTTGTTCGGAACATTTCCTTAATGTTGACTATAAATCATAAACTAAGCATTTTTCAGCTGAAATAATGAATGTAGTCCTCTTAATTCTTGCTTCTAAAGCATACGCAAGCAGAAATTTCGATGTACAATGATGTTTTTAAAAAAACAGTCAAAATGCGCTCCACTCGGGCTGAAAACGCTGTTGGGGACATTTCATTAATGTTGACTATAAATCATAAACTAAGCATTTTTCAGCTGAAATAATGAATGTAGTCCTCTTAATTCTTGCTTCTAAAGCATACGCAAGCAGAAATTTCAATGTACAATGATGTTTTTAAAAAAAACAGTCAAAATGTGCTCCACTCGGGCTGAAAACGCTGTTGGGGACATTTCATTAATGTTGACTACAAATCAAAAACTAAGCATTTTTCAGCTGAAATAATGAATGTAGTCCTCTTAATTCTTGCTTCTAAAGCATACGCAAAAAGAAATTTCAATGTACAATGATGTTTTTAAAAAAACAGTCAAAATGTGCTCCACTCGGGCTGAAAACGCTGTTGGGGACATTTCCTTAATGTTGACTATAAATCATAAACTAAGCATTTTTCAGCTGAAATAATGAATGTAGTCCTCTTAATTCTTGCTTCTAAAGCATACGCAAGCAGAAATTTCAATGTACAATGATGTTTTTAAAAAAAACAGTCAAAATGCGCTCCACTCGGGCTGAAAACGCTGCTGGGGACATTTCATTAATGTTGACTACAAATCAAAAACTAAGCATTTTTCAGCTGAAATAATGAATGTAGTCCTCTTAATTCTTGCTTCTAAAGCATACGCAAGCAGAAATTTCAATGTACAATGATGTTTTTAAAAAAACAGTCAAAATGTGCTCCACTCGGGCTGAAAACGCTGTTGGGGACATTTCATTAATGTTGACTATAAATCATAAACTAAGCATTTTTCAGCTGAAATAATGAATGTAGTCCTCTTAATTCTTGCTTCTAAAGCATACGCAAGCAGAAATTTCAATGTACAATGATGTTTTTAAAAAAAGAGTCAAAATGTGCTCCACTCGGGCTGAAAACGCTGTTGGGGACATTTCATTAATGTTGACTATAAATCATAAACTAAGCATTTTTCAGCTGAAATAATGAATGTAGTCCTCTTAATTCTTGCTTCTAAAGCATACGCAAGCAGAAATTTCAATGTACAATGATGTTTTTAAAAAAACAGTCAAAATGTGCTCCACTCGGGCTGAAAACGCTTGTTTGGGACATTACATTAATGTTGACTATAAATCATAAACTAAGCATTTTTCAGCTGAAATAATGAATGTAGTCCTCTTAATTCTTGCTTCTAAAGCATACGCAAGCAGAAATTTCAATGTACAATGATGTTTTTAAAAAAAGGGTCAAAATGTGCTCCACTCGGGCTGAAAACGCTTGTTTGGAACATTTCATTAATGTTGACTATAAATCATAAACTAAGCATTTTTCAGCTGAAATAATGAATGTAGTCCTCTTAATTCTCGCTTCTAAAGCATACGCAAGCAGAAATTTCAATGTACAATGATGTTTTTAAAAAAACAGTCAAAATGTGCTCCACTCGGGCTGAAAACGCTTGTTTGGGACATGACATTAATGTTGACTATAAATCATAAACTAAGCATTTTTCAGCTGAAATAATGAATGTAGTCCTCTTAATTCTTGCTTCTAAAGCATACGCAAGCAGAAATTTCAATGTACAATGATGTTTTTAAAAAAACGGTCAAAATGTGCTCCACTCGGGCTGAAAACGCTTGTTTGGAACATTTCATTAATGTTGACTATAAATCATAAACTAAGCATTTTTCAGCTGAAATAATGAATGTAGTCCTCTTAATTCTTGCTTCTAAAGCATACGCAAGCAGAAATTTCAATGTACAATGATGTTTTTAAAAAAAACAGTCAAAATGTGCTCCACTCGGGCTGAAAACGCTGTTGGGGACATTTCATTAATGTTGACTATAAATCATAAACTAAGCATTTTTCAGCTGAAATAATGAATGTAGTCCTCTTAATTCTTGCTTCTAAAGCATACGCAAGCAGAAATTTCAATGTACAATGATGTTTTTAAAAAAAGGGTCAAAATGTGCTCCACTCGGGCTGAAAACGCTTGTTTGGAACATTTCATTAATGTTGACTATAAATCATAAACTAAGCATTTTTCAGCTGAAATAATGAATGTAGTCCTCTTAATTCTCGCTTCTAAAGCATACGCAAGCAGAAATTTCAATGTACAATGATGTTTTTAAAAAAACAGTCAAAATGTGCTCCACTCGGGCTGAAAACGCTTGTTTGGGACATGACATTAATGTTGACTATAAATCATAAACTAAGCATTTTTCAGCTGAAATAATGAATGTAGTCCTCTTAATTCTTGCTTCTAAAGCATACGCAAGCAGAAATTTCAATGTACAATGATGTTTTTAAAAAAACGGTCAAAATGTGCTCCACTCGGGCTGAAAACGCTTGTTTGGAACATTTCATTAATGTTGACTATAAATCATAAACTAAGCATTTTTCAGCTGAAATAATGAATGTAGTCCTCTTAATTCTTGCTTCTAAAGCATACGCAAGCAGAAATTTCAATGTACAATGATGTTTTTAAAAAAAACAGTCAAAATGTGCTCCACTCGGGCTGAAAACGCTGTTGGGGACATTTCATTAATGTTGACTATAAATCATAAACTAAGCATTTTTCAGCTGAAATAATGAATGTAGTCCTCTTAATTCTTGCTTCTAAAGCATACGCAAACAGAAATTTCAATGTACAATGATGTTTTTAAAAAAACGGTCAAAATGTGCTCCACTCGGGCTGAAAACGCTTGTTTGGGACATTACATTAATGTTGACTATAAATCATAAACTAAGCATTTTTCAGCTGAAATAATGAATGTAGTCCTCTTAATTCTTGCTTCTAAAGCATACACAAACAGAAATTTCAATGTACAATGATGTTTTTAAAAAAAGGGTCAAAATGTGCTCCACTCGGGCTGAAAACGCTTGTTTGGAACATTTCATTAATGTTGACTATAAATCATAAACTAAGCATTTTTCAGCTGAAATAATGAATGTAGTCCTCTTAATTCTTGCTTCTAAAGCATACACAAACAGAAATTTCAATGTACAATGATGTTTTTAAAAAAACGGTCAAAATGTGCTCCACTCGGGCTGAAAACGCTTGTTTGGGACATTACATTAATGTTGACTATAAATCATAAACTAAGCATTTTTCAGCTGAAATAATGAATGTAGTCCTCTTAATTCTTGCTTCTAAAGCATACGCAAGCAGAAATTTCAATGTACAATGATGTTTTTAAAAAAAACAGTCAAAATGTGCTCCACTCGGGCTGAAAACGCTGTTGGGGACATTTCATTAATGTTGACTACAAATCAAAAACTAAGCATTTTTCAGCTGAAATAATGAATGTAGTCCTCTTAATTCTTGCTTCTAAAGCATACGCAAAAAGAAATTTCAATGTACAATGATGTTTTTAAAAAAACAGTCAAAATGTGCTCCACTCGGGCTGAAAACGCTGTTGGGGACATTTCCTTAATGTTGACTATAAATCATAAACTAAGCATTTTTCAGCTGAAATAATGAATGTAGTCCTCTTAATTCTTGCTTCTAAAGCATACGCAAGCAGAAATTTCAATGTACAATGATGTTTTTAAAAAAAACAGTCAAAATGCGCTCCACTCGGGCTGAAAACGCTGCTGGGGACATTTCATTAATGTTGACTACAAATCAAAAACTAAGCATTTTTCAGCTGAAATAATGAATGTAGTCCTCTTAATTCTTGCTTCTAAAGCATACGCAAGCAGAAATTTCAATGTACAATGATGTTTTTAAAAAAACAGTCAAAATGTGCTCCACTCGGGCTGAAAACGCTGTTGGGGACATTTCATTAATGTTGACTATAAATCATAAACTAAGCATTTTTCAGCTGAAATAATGAATGTAGTCCTCTTAATTCTTGCTTCTAAAGCATACGCAAGCAGAAATTTCAATGTACAATGATGTTTTTAAAAAAACAGTCAAAATGTGCTCCACTCGGGCTGAAAACGCTTGTTTGGGACATTACATTAATGTTGACTATAAATCATAAACTAAGCATTTTTCAGCTGAAATAATGAATGTAGTCCTCTTAATTCTTGCTTCTAAAGCATACGCAAGCAGAAATTTCAATGTACAATGATGTTTTTAAAAAAACAGTCAAAATGTGCTCCACTCGGGCTGAAAACGCTTGTTTGGGACATGACATTAATGTTGACTATAAATCATAAACTAAGCATTTTTCAGCTGAAATAATGAATGTAGTCCTCTTAATTCTTGCTTCTAAAGCATACGCAAGCAGAAATTTCAATGTACAATGATGTTTTTAAAAAAAGGGTCAAAATGTGCTCCACTCGGGCTGAAAACGCTTGTTTGGGACATTACATTAATGTTGACTATAAATCATAAACTAAGCATTTTTCAGCTGAAATAATGAATGTAGTCCTCTTAATTCTTGCTTCTAAAGCATACGCAAACAGAAATTTCAATGTACAATGATGTTTTTAAAAAAACGGTCAAAATGTGCTCCACTCGGGCTGAAAACGCTTGTTCGGAACATTTCCTTAATGTTGACTATAAATCATAAACTAAGCATTTTTCAGCTGAAATAATGAATGTAGTCCTCTTAATTCTTGCTTCTAAAGCATACGCAAGCAGAAATTTCGATGTACAATGATGTTTTTAAAAAAACAGTCAAAATGCGCTCCACTCGGGCTGAAAACGCTGTTGGGGACATTTCATTAATGTTGACTATAAATCATAAACTAAGCATTTTTCAGCTGAAATAATGAATGTAGTCCTCTTAATTCTTGCTTCTAAAGCATACGCAAGCAGAAATTTCAATGTACAATGATGTTTTTAAAAAAAAACAGTCAAAATGTGCTCCACTCGGGCTGAAAACGCTGTTGGGGACATTTCATTAATGTTGACTACAAATCAAAAACTAAGCATTTTTCAGCTGAAATAATGAATGTAGTCCTCTTAATTCTTGCTTCTAAAGCATACGCAAAAAGAAATTTCAATGTACAATGATGTTTTTAAAAAAACAGTCAAAATGTGCTCCACTCGGGCTGAAAACGCTGTTGGGGACATTTCATTAATGTTGACTATAAATCATAAACTAAGCATTTTTCAGCTGAAATAATGAATGTAGTCCTCTTAATTCTTGCTTCTAAAGCATACGCAAGCAGAAATTTCAATGTACAATGATGTTTTTAAAAAAACAGTCAAAATGTGCTCCACTCGGGCTGAAAACGCTTGTTTGGGACATTACATTAATGTTGACTATAAATCATAAACTAAGCATTTTTCAGCTGAAATAATGAATGTAGTCCTCTTAATTCTTGCTTCTAAAGCATACGCAAGCAGAAATTTCAATGTACAATGATGTTTTTAAAAAAAGGGTCAAAATGTGCTCCACTCGGGCTGAAAACGCTTGTTTGGAACATTTCATTAATGTTGACTATAAATCATAAACTAAGCATTTTTCAGCTGAAATAATGAATGTAGTCCTCTTAATTCTCGCTTCTAAAGCATACGCAAGCAGAAATTTCAATGTACAATGATGTTTTTAAAAAAACAGTCAAAATGTGCTCCACTCGGGCTGAAAACGCTTGTTTGGGACATGACATTAATGTTGACTATAAATCATAAACTAAGCATTTTTCAGCTGAAATAATGAATGTAGTCCTCTTAATTCTTGCTTCTAAAGCATACGCAAGCAGAAATTTCAATGTACAATGATGTTTTTAAAAAAACGGTCAAAATGTGCTCCACTCGGGCTGAAAACGCTTGTTTGGAACATTTCATTAATGTTGACTATAAATCATAAACTAAGCATTTTTCAGCTGAAATAATGAATGTAGTCCTCTTAATTCTTGCTTCTAAAGCATACGCAAGCAGAAATTTCAATGTACAATGATGTTTTTAAAAAAAACAGTCAAAATGTGCTCCACTCGGGCTGAAAACGCTGTTGGGGACATTTCATTAATGTTGACTATAAATCATAAACTAAGCATTTTTCAGCTGAAATAATGAATGTAGTCCTCTTAATTCTTGCTTCTAAAGCATACGCAAACAGAAATTTCAATGTACAATGATGTTTTTAAAAAAACGGTCAAAATGTGCTCCACTCGGGCTGAAAACGCTTGTTTGGGACATTACATTAATGTTGACTATAAATCATAAACTAAGCATTTTTCAGCTGAAATAATGAATGTAGTCCTCTTAATTCTTGCTTCTAAAGCATACACAAACAGAAATTTCAATGTACAATGATGTTTTTAAAAAAAGGGTCAAAATGTGCTCCACTCGGGCTGAAAACGCTTGTTTGGAACATTTCATTAATGTTGACTATAAATCATAAACTAAGCATTTTTCAGCTGAAATAATGAATGTAGTCCTCTTAATTCTTGCTTCTAAAGCATACGCAAACAGAAATTTCAATGTACAATGATGTTTTTAAAAAAACGGTCAAAATGTGCTCCACTCGGGCTGAAAACGCTTGTTTGGGACATTACATTAATGTTGACTATAAATCATAAACTAAGCATTTTTCAGCTGAAATAATGAATGTAGTCCTCTTAATTCTTGCTTCTAAAGCATACGCAAGCAGAAATTTCAATGTACAATGATGTTTTTAAAAAAAACAGTCAAAATGTGCTCCACTCGGGCTGAAAACGCTGTTGGGGACATTTCATTAATGTTGACTACAAATCAAAAACTAAGCATTTTTCAGCTGAAATAATGAATGTAGTCCTCTTAATTCTTGCTTCTAAAGCATACGCAAAAAGAAATTTCAATGTACAATGATGTTTTTAAAAAAACAGTCAAAATGTGCTCCACTCGGGCTGAAAACGCTGTTGGGGACATTTCCTTAATGTTGACTATAAATCATAAACTAAGCATTTTTCAGCTGAAATAATGAATGTAGTCCTCTTAATTCTTGCTTCTAAAGCATACGCAAGCAGAAATTTCAATGTACAATGATGTTTTTAAAAAAAACAGTCAAAATGCGCTCCACTCGGGCTGAAAACGCTGCTGGGGACATTTCATTAATGTTGACTACAAATCAAAAACTAAGCATTTTTCAGCTGAAATAATGAATGTAGTCCTCTTAATTCTTGCTTCTAAAGCATACGCAAGCAGAAATTTCAATGTACAATGATGTTTTTAAAAAAACAGTCAAAATGTGCTCCACTCGGGCTGAAAACGCTGTTGGGGACATTTCATTAATGTTGACTATAAATCATAAACTAAGCATTTTTCAGCTGAAATAATGAATGTAGTCCTCTTAATTCTTGCTTCTAAAGCATACGCAAGCAGAAATTTCAATGTACAATGATGTTTTTAAAAAAACAGTCAAAATGTGCTCCACTCGGGCTGAAAACGCTTGTTTGGGACATTACATTAATGTTGACTATAAATCATAAACTAAGCATTTTTCAGCTGAAATAATGAATGTAGTCCTCTTAATTCTTGCTTCTAAAGCATACGCAAGCAGAAATTTCAATGTACAATGATGTTTTTAAAAAAACAGTCAAAATGTGCTCCACTCGGGCTGAAAACGCTTGTTTGGGACATGACATTAATGTTGACTATAAATCATAAACTAAGCATTTTTCAGCTGAAATAATGAATGTAGTCCTCTTAATTCTTGCTTCTAAAGCATACGCAAGCAGAAATTTCAATGTACAATGATGTTTTTAAAAAAACGGTCAAAATGTGCTCCACTCGGGCTGAAAACGCTTGTTTGGAACATTTCATTAATGTTGACTATATATCATAAACTAAGCATTTTTCAGCTGAAATAATGAATGTAGTCCTCTTAATTCTTGCTTCTAAAGCATACGCAAGCAGAAATTTCAATGTACAATGATGTTTTTAAAAAAAACAGTCAAAATGTGCTCCACTCGGGCTGAAAACGCTGTTGGGGACATTTCATTAATGTTGACTATAAATCATAAACTAAGCATTTTTCAGCTGAAATAATGAATGTAGTCCTCTTAATTCTTGCTTCTAAAGCATACGCAAACAGAAATTTCAATGTACAATGATGTTTTTAAAAAAACGGTCAAAATGTGCTCCACTCGGGCTGAAAACGCTTGTTCGGAACATTTCCTTAATGTTGACTATAAATCATAAACTAAGCATTTTTCAGCTGAAATAATGAATGTAGTCCTCTTAATTCTTGCTTCTAAAGCATACGCAAGCAGAAATTTCAATGTACAATGATGTTTTTAAAAAAAACAGTCAAAATGCGCTCCACTCGGGCTGAAAACGCTGTTGGGGACATTTCATTAATGTTGACTACAAATCAAAAACTAAGCATTTTTCAGCTGAAATAATGAATGTAGTCCTCTTAATTCTTGCTTCTAAAGCATACGCAAGCAGAAATTTCAATGTACAATGATGTTTTTAAAAAAACAGTCAAAATGTGCTCCACTCGGGCTGAAAACGCTGTTGGGGACATTTCATTAATGTTGACTATAAATCATAAACTAAGCATTTTTCAGCTGAAATAATGAATGTAGTCCTCTTAATTCTTGCTTCTAAAGCATACACAAACAGAAATTTCAATGTACAATGATGTTTTTAAAAAAAGGGTCAAAATGTGCTCCACTCGGGCTGAAAACGCTGTTGGGGACATTTCATTAATGTTGACTATAAATCATAAACTAAGCATTTTTCAGCTGAAATAATGAATGTAGTCCTCTTAATTCTTGCTTCTAAAGCATACGCAAGCAGAAATTTCAATGTACAATGATGTTTTTAAAAAAACGGTCAAAATGTGCTCCACTCGGGCTGAAAACGCTTGTTCGGAACATTTCCTTAATGTTGACTATAAATCATAAACTAAGCATTTTTCAGCTGAAATAATGAATGTAGTCCTCTTAATTCTTGCTTCTAAAGCATACGCAAACAGAAATTTCAATGTACAATGATGTTTTTAAAAAAACGGTCAAAATGTGCTCCACTCGGGCTGAAAACGCTTGTTCGGAACATTTCCTTAATGTTGACTATAAATCATAAACTAAGCATTTTTCAGCTGAAATAATGAATGTAGTCCTCTTAATTCTTGCTTCTAAAGCATACGCAAGCAGAAATTTCAATGTACAATGATGTTTTTAAAAAAAACAGTCAAAATGCGCTCCACTCGGGCTGAAAACGCTGTTGGGGACATTTCATTAATGTTGACTACAAATCAAAAACTAAGCATTTTTCAGCTGAAATAATGAATGTAGTCCTCTTAATTCTTGCTTCTAAAGCATACGCAAGCAGAAATTTCAATGTACAATGATGTTTTTAAAAAAACAGTCAAAATGTGCTCCACTCGGGCTGAAAACGCTGTTGGGGACATTTCATTAATGTTGACTATAAATCATAAACTAAGCATTTTTCAGCTGAAATAATGAATGTAGTCCTCTTAATTCTTGCTTCTAAAGCATACACAAACAGAAATTTCAATGTACAATGATGTTTTTAAAAAAAGGGTCAAAATGTGCTCCACTCGGGCTGAAAACGCTGTTGGGGACATTTCATTAATGTTGACTATTAATCATAAACTAAGCATTTTTCAGCTGAAATAATGAATGTAGTCCTCTTAATTCTTGCTTCTAAAGCATACGCAAGCAGAAATTTCAATGTACAATGATGTTTTTAAAAAAACGGTCAAAATGTGCTCCACTCGGGCTGAAAACGCTTGTTCGGAACATTTCCTTAATGTTGACTATAAATCATAAACTAAGCATTTTTCAGCTGAAATAATGAATGTAGTCCTCTTAATTCTTGCTTCTAAAGCATACGCAAGCAGAAATTTCAATGTACAATGATGTTTTTAAAAAAAACAGTCAAAATGTGCTCCACTCGGGCTGAAAACGCTGTTGGGGACATTTCATATAATGTTGACTACAAATCAAAAACTAAGCATTTTTCAGCTGAAATAATGAATGTAGTCCTCTTAATTCTTGCTTCTAAAGCATACGCAAGCAGAAATTTCAATGTACAATGATGTTTTTAAAAAAACATTCAAAATGTGCTCCACTCGGGCTGAAAACGCTGTTGGGGACATTTCATTAATGTTGACTATAAATCATAAACTAAGCATTTTTCAGCTGAAATAATGAATGTAGTCCTCTTAATTCTTGCTTCTAAAGCATACGCAAGCAGAAATTTCAATGTACAATGATGTTTTTAAAAAAACAGTCAAAATGTGCTCCACTCGGGCTGAAAACGCTTGTTTGGGACATTACATTAATGTTGACTATAAATCATAAACTAAGCATTTTTCAGCTGAAATAATGAATGTAGTCCTCTTAATTCTTGCTTCTAAAGCATACACAAATTGAAATTTCAATGTACAATGATGTTTTTAAAAAAAGGGTCAAAATGTGCTCCACTCGGGCTGAAAACGCTTGTTTGGAACATTTCATTAATGTTGACTATAAATCATAAACTAAGCATTTTTCAGCTGAAATAATGAATGTAGTCCTCTTAATTCTTGCTTCTAAAGCATACGCAAACAGAAATTTCAATGTACAATGATGTTTTTAAAAAAACGGTCAAAATGTGCTCCACTCGGGCTGAAAACGCTTGTTTGGGACATTACATTAATGTTGACTATAAATCATAAACTAAGCATTTTTCAGCTGAAATAATGAATGTAGTCCTCTTAATTCTTGCTTCTAAAGCATACGCAAGCAGAAATTTTAATGTACAATGATGTTTTTAAAAAAACAGTCAAAATGTGCTCCACTCGGGCTGAAAACGCTGTTGGGGACATTTCATTAATGTTGACTATAAATCATAAACTAAGCATTTTTCAGCTGAAATAATGAATGTAGTCCTCTTAATTCTTGCTTCTAAAGCATACGCAAACAGAAATTTCAATGTACAATGATGTTTTTAAAAAAACGGTCAAAATGTGCTCCACTCGGGCTGAAAACGCTTGTTTGGGACATTACATTAATGTTGACTATAAATCATAAACTAAGCATTTTTCAGCTGAAATAATGAATGTAGTCCTCTTAATTCTTGCTTCTAAAGCATACACAAACAGAAATTTCAATGTACAATGATGTTTTTAAAAAAACGGTCAAAATGTGCTCCACTCGGGCTGAAAACGCTTGTTTGGAACATTTCATTAATGTTGACTATATATCATAAACTAAGCATTTTTCAGCTGAAATAATGAATGTAGTCCTCTTAATTCTTGCTTCTAAAGCATACGCAAGCAGAAATTTCAATGTACAATGATGTTTTTAAAAAAAACAGTCAAAATGTGCTCCACTCGGGCTGAAAACGCTGTTGGGGACATTTCATTAATGTTGACTATAAATCATAAACTAAGCATTTTTCAGCTGAAATAATGAATGTAGTCCTCTTAATTCTTGCTTCTAAAGCATACGCAAACAGAAATTTCAATGTACAATGATGTTTTTAAAAAAAACAGTCAAAATGCGCTCCACTCGGGCTGAAAACGCTGTTGGGGACATTTCATTAATGTTGACTACAAATCAAAAACTAAGCATTTTTCAGCTGAAATAATGAATGTAGTCCTCTTAATTCTTGCTTCTAAAGCATACGCAAGCAGAAATTTCAATGTACAATGATGTTTTTAAAAAAACAGTCAAAATGTGCTCCACTCGGGCTGAAAACGCTGTTGGGGACATTTCATTAATGTTGACTATAAATCATAAACTAAGCATTTTTCAGCTGAAATAATGAATGTAGTCCTCTTAATTCTTGCTTCTAAAGCATACGCAAGCAGAAATTTCAATGTACAATGATGTTTTTAAAAAAACAGTCAAAATGTGCTCCACTCGGGCTGAAAACGCTTGTTTGGGACATGACATTAATGTTGACTATAAATCATAAACTAAGCATTTTTCAGCTGAAATAATGAATGTAGTCCTCTTAATTCTTGCTTCTAAAGCATACGCAAGCAGAAATTTCAATGTACAATGATGTTTTTAAAAAAAGGGTCAAAATGTGCTCCACTCGGGCTGAAAACGCTTGTTTGGGACATTACATTAATGTTGACTATAAATCATAAACTAAGCATTTTTCAGCTGAAATAATGAATGTAGTCCTCTTAATTCTTGCTTCTAAAGCATACGCAAACAGAAATTTCAATGTACAATGATGTTTTTAAAAAAAACAGTCAAAATGTGCTCCACTCGGGCTGAAAACGCTGTTGGGGACATTTCATTAATGTTGACTATAAATCATAAACTAAGCATTTTTCAGCTGAAATAATGAATGTAGTCCTCTTAATTCTTGCTTCTAAAGCATACGCAAGCAGAAATTTCAATGTACAATGATGTTTTTAAAAAAACGGTCAAAATGTGCTCCACTCGGGCTGAAAACGCTTGTTCGGAACATTTCCTTAATGTTGACTATAAATCATAAACTAAGCATTTTTCAGCTGAAATAATGAATGTAGTCCTCTTAATTCTTGCTTCTAAAGCATACGCAAGCAGAAATTTCGATGTACAATGATGTTTTTAAAAAAAACAGTCAAAATGCGCTCCACTCGGGCTGAAAACGCTGTTGGGGACATTTCATTAATGTTGACTACAAATCAAAAACTAAGCATTTTTCAGCTGAAATAATGAATGTAGTCCTCTTAATTCTTGCTTCTAAAGCATACGCAAGCAGAAATTTCAATGTACAATGATGTTTTTAAAAAAACAGTCAAAATGTGCTCCACTCGGGCTGAAAACGCTGTTGGGGACATTTCATTAATGTTGACTATAAATCATAAACTAAGCATTTTTCAGCTGAAATAATGAATGTAGTCCTCTTAATTCTTGCTTCTAAAGCATACGCAAGCAGAAATTTCAATGTACAATGATGTTTTTAAAAAAACAGTCAAAATGTGCTCCACTCGGGCTGAAAACGCTTGTTTGGGACATTACATTAATGTTGACTATAAATCATAAACTAAGCATTTTTCAGCTGAAATAATGAATGTAGTCCTCTTAATTCTTGCTTCTAAAGCATACGCAAGCAGAAATTTCAATGTACAATGATGTTTTTAAAAAAAGGGTCAAAATGTGCTCCACTCGGGCTGAAAACGCTTGTTTGGAACATTTCATTAATGTTGACTATAAATCATAAACTAAGCATTTTTCAGCTGAAATAATGAATGTAGTCCTCTTAATTCTCGCTTCTAAAGCATACGCAAGCAGAAATTTCAATGTACAATGATGTTTTTAAAAAAACAGTCAAAATGTGCTCCACTCGGGCTGAAAACGCTTGTTTGGGACATGACATTAATGTTAACTATAAATCATAAACTAAGCATTTTTCAGCTGAAATAATGAATGTAGTCCTCTTAATTCTTGCTTCTAAAGCATACGCAAGCAGAAATTTCAATGTACAATGATGTTTTTAAAAAAAGGGTCAAAATGTGCTCCACTCGGGCTGAAAACGCTTGTTTGGAACATTTCATTAATGTTTACTATAAATCATAAACTAAGCATTTTTCAGCTGAAATAATGAATGTAGTCCTCTTAATTCTTGCTTCTAAAGCATACGCAAGCAGAAATTTCAATGTACAATGATGTTTTTAAAAAAACAGTCAAAATGTGCTCCACTCGGGCTGAAAACGCTTGTTTGGGACATGACATTAATGTTGACTATAAATCATAAACTAAGCATTTTTCAGCTGAAATAATGAATGTAGTCCTCTTAATTCTTGCTTCTAAAGCATACGCAAGCAGAAATTTCAATGTACAATGATGTTTTTAAAAAAACGGTCAAAATGTGCTCCACTCGGGCTGAAAACGCTTGTTTGGAACATTTCATTAATGTTGACTATAAATCATAAACTAAGCATTTTTCAGCTGAAATAATGAATGTAGTCCTCTTAATTCTTGCTTCTAAAGCATACGCAAGCAGAAATTTCAATGTACAATGATGTTTTTAAAAAAAACAGTCAAAATGTGCTCCACTCGGGCTGAAAACGCTGTTGGGGACATTTCATTAATGTTGACTATAAATCATAAACTAAGCATTTTTCAGCTGAAATAATGAATGTAGTCCTCTTAATTCTTGCTTCTAAAGCATACGCAAACAGAAATTTCAATGTACAATGATGTTTTTAAAAAAACGGTCAAAATGTGCTCCACTCGGGCTGAAAACGCTTGTTTGGGACATTACATTAATGTTGACTATAAATCATAAACTAAGCATTTTTCAGCTGAAATAATGAATGTAGTCCTCTTAATTCTTGCTTCTAAAGCATACACAAACAGAAATTTCAATGTACAATGATGTTTTTAAAAAAAGGGTCAAAATGTGCTCCACTCGGGCTGAAAACGCTTGTTTGGAACATTTCATTAATGTTGACTATAAATCATAAACTAAGCATTTTTCAGCTGAAATAATGAATGTAGTCCTCTTAATTCTTGCTTCTAAAGCATACACAAACAGAAATTTCAATGTACAATGATGTTTTTAAAAAAACGGTCAAAATGTGCTCCACTCGGGCTGAAAACGCTTGTTTGGGACATTACATTAATGTTGACTATAAATCATAAACTAAGCATTTTTCAGCTGAAATAATGAATGTAGTCCTCTTAATTCTTGCTTCTAAAGCATACGCAAGCAGAAATTTCAATGTACAATGATGTTTTTAAAAAAAACAGTCAAAATGTGCTCCACTCGGGCTGAAAACGCTGTTGGGGACATTTCATTAATGTTGACTACAAATCAAAAACTAAGCATTTTTCAGCTGAAATAATGAATGTAGTCCTCTTAATTCTTGCTTCTAAAGCATACGCAAAAAGAAATTTCAATGTACAATGATGTTTTTAAAAAAACAGTCAAAATGTGCTCCACTCGGGCTGAAAACGCTGTTGGGGACATTTCCTTAATGTTGACTATAAATCATAAACTAAGCATTTTTCAGCTGAAATAATGAATGTAGTCCTCTTAATTCTTGCTTCTAAAGCATACGCAAGCAGAAATTTCAATGTACAATGATGTTTTTAAAAAAAACAGTCAAAATGCGCTCCACTCGGGCTGAAAACGCTGCTGGGGACATTTCATTAATGTTGACTACAAATCAAAAACTAAGCATTTTTCAGCTGAAATAATGAATGTAGTCCTCTTAATTCTTGCTTCTAAAGCATACGCAAGCAGAAATTTCAATGTACAATGATGTTTTTAAAAAAACAGTCAAAATGTGCTCCACTCGGGCTGAAAACGCTGTTGGGGACATTTCATTAATGTTGACTATAAATCATAAACTAAGCATTTTTCAGCTGAAATAATGAATGTAGTCCTCTTAATTCTTGCTTCTAAAGCATACGCAAGCAGAAATTTCAATGTACAATGATGTTTTTAAAAAAACAGTCAAAATGTGCTCCACTCGGGCTGAAAACGCTTGTTTGGGACATTACATTAATGTTGACTATAAATCATAAACTAAGCATTTTTCAGCTGAAATAATGAATGTAGTCCTCTTAATTCTTGCTTCTAAAGCATACGCAAGCAGAAATTTCAATGTACAATGATGTTTTTAAAAAAAGGGTCAAAATGTGCTCCACTCGGGCTGAAAACGCTTGTTTGGGACATTACATTAATGTTGACTATAAATCATAAACTAAGCATTTTTCAGCTGAAATAATGAATGTAGTCCTCTTAATTCTTGCTTCTAAAGCATACGCAAGCAGAAATTTCAATGTACAATGATGTTTTTAAAAAAACGGTCAAAATGTGCTCCACTCGGGCTGAAAACGCTTGTTCGGAACATTTCCTTAATGTTGACTATAAATCATAAACTAAGCATTTTTCAGCTGAAATAATGAATGTAGTCCTCTTAATTCTTGCTTCTAAAGCATACGCAAGCAGAAATTTCGATGTACAATGATGTTTTTAAAAAAACAGTCAAAATGCGCTCCACTCGGGCTGAAAACGCTGTTGGGGACATTTCATTAATGTTGACTACAAATCAAAAACTAAGCATTTTTCAGCTGAAATAATGAATGTAGTCCTCTTAATTCTTGCTTCTAAAGCATACGCAAGCAGAAATTTCAATGTACAATGATGTTTTTAAAAAAACAGTCAAAATGTGCTCCACTCGGGCTGAAAACGCTGTTGGGGACATTTCATTAATGTTGACTATAAATCATAAACTAAGCATTTTTCAGCTGAAATAATGAATGTAGTCCTCTTAATTCTTGCTTCTAAAGCATACGCAAGCAGAAATTTCAATGTACAATGATGTTTTTAAAAAAACAGTCAAAATGTGCTCCACTCGGGCTGAAAACGCTTGTTTGGGACATTACATTAATGTTGACTATAAATCATAAACTAAGCATTTTTCAGCTGAAATAATGAATGTAGTCCTCTTAATTCTTGCTTCTAAAGCATACGCAAGCAGAAATTTCAATGTACAATGATGTTTTTAAAAAAAGGGTCAAAATGTGCTCCACTCGGGCTGAAAACGCTTGTTTGGAACATTTCATTAATGTTGACTATAAATCATAAACTAAGCATTTTTCAGCTGAAATAATGAATGTAGTCCTCTTAATTCTCGCTTCTAAAGCATACGCAAGCAGAAATTTCAATGTACAATGATGTTTTTAAAAAAACAGTCAAAATGTGCTCCACTCGGGCTGAAAACGCTTGTTTGGGACATGACATTAATGTTAACTATAAATCATAAACTAAGCATTTTTCAGCTGAAATAATGAATGTAGTCCTCTTAATTCTTGCTTCTAAAGCATACGCAAGCAGAAATTTCAATGTACAATGATGTTTTTAAAAAAAGGGTCAAAATGTGCTCCACTCGGGCTGAAAACGCTTGTTTGGAACATTTCATTAATGTTTACTATAAATCATAAACTAAGCATTTTTCAGCTGAAATAATGAATGTAGTCCTCTTAATTCTTGCTTCTAAAGCATACGCAAGCAGAAATTTCAATGTACAATGATGTTTTTAAAAAAACAGTCAAAATGTGCTCCACTCGGGCTGAAAACGCTTGTTTGGGACATGACATTAATGTTGACTATAAATCATAAACTAAGCATTTTTCAGCTGAAATAATGAATGTAGTCCTCTTAATTCTTGCTTCTAAAGCATACGCAAGCAGAAATTTCAATGTACAATGATGTTTTTAAAAAAAGGGTCAAAATGTGCTCCACTCGGGCTGAAAACGCTTGTTTGGAACATTTCATTAATGTTGACTATAAATCATAAACTAAGCATTTTTCAGCTGAAATAATGAATGTAGTCCTCTTAATTCTTGCTTCTAAAGCATACGCAAGCAGAAATTTCAATGTACAATGATGTTTTTAAAAAAAACAGTCAAAATGTGCTCCACTCGGGCTGAAAACGCTGTTGGGGACATTTCATTAATGTTGACTATAAATCATAAACTAAGCATTTTTCAGCTGAAATAATGAATGTAGTCCTCTTAATTCTTGCTTCTAAAGCATACGCAAACAGAAATTTCAATGTACAATGATGTTTTTAAAAAAACGGTCAAAATGTGCTCCACTCGGGCTGAAAACGCTTGTTTGGGACATTACATTAATGTTGACTATAAATCATAAACTAAGCATTTTTCAGCTGAAATAATGAATGTAGTCCTCTTAATTCTTGCTTCTAAAGCATACACAAACAGAAATTTCAATGTACAATGATGTTTTTAAAAAAAGGGTCAAAATGTGCTCCACTCGGGCTGAAAACGCTTGTTTGGAACATTTCATTAATGTTGACTATAAATCATAAACTAAGCATTTTTCAGCTGAAATAATGAATGTAGTCCTCTTAATTCTTGCTTCTAAAGCATACACAAACAGAAATTTCAATGTACAATGATGTTTTTAAAAAAACGGTCAAAATGTGCTCCACTCGGGCTGAAAACGCTTGTTTGGGACATTACATTAATGTTGACTATAAATCATAAACTAAGCATTTTTCAGCTGAAATAATGAATGTAGTCCTCTTAATTCTTGCTTCTAAAGCATACGCAAGCAGAAATTTCAATGTACAATGATGTTTTTAAAAAAAACAGTCAAAATGTGCTCCACTCGGGCTGAAAACGCTGTTGGGGACATTTCATTAATGTTGACTACAAATCAAAAACTAAGCATTTTTCAGCTGAAATAATGAATGTAGTCCTCTTAATTCTTGCTTCTAAAGCATACGCAAAAAGAAATTTCAATGTACAATGATGTTTTTAAAAAAACAGTCAAAATGTGCTCCACTCGGGCTGAAAACGCTGTTGGGGACATTTCCTTAATGTTGACTATAAATCATAAACTAAGCATTTTTCAGCTGAAATAATGAATGTAGTCCTCTTAATTCTTGCTTCTAAAGCATACGCAAGCAGAAATTTCAATGTACAATGATGTTTTTAAAAAAAACAGTCAAAATGCGCTCCACTCGGGCTGAAAACGCTGCTGGGGACATTTCATTAATGTTGACTACAAATCAAAAACTAAGCATTTTTCAGCTGAAATAATGAATGTAGTCCTCTTAATTCTTGCTTCTAAAGCATACGCAAGCAGAAATTTCAATGTACAATGATGTTTTTAAAAAAACAGTCAAAATGTGCTCCACTCGGGCTGAAAACGCTGTTGGGGACATTTCATTAATGTTGACTATAAATCATAAACTAAGCATTTTTCAGCTGAAATAATGAATGTAGTCCTCTTAATTCTTGCTTCTAAAGCATACGCAAGCAGAAATTTCAATGTACAATGATGTTTTTAAAAAAACAGTCAAAATGTGCTCCACTCGGGCTGAAAACGCTTGTTTGGGACATTACATTAATGTTGACTATAAATCATAAACTAAGCATTTTTCAGCTGAAATAATGAATGTAGTCCTCTTAATTCTTGCTTCTAAAGCATACGCAAGCAGAAATTTCAATGTACAATGATGTTTTTAAAAAAAGGGTCAAAATGTGCTCCACTCGGGCTGAAAACGCTTGTTTGGGACATTACATTAATGTTGACTATAAATCATAAACTAAGCATTTTTCAGCTGAAATAATGAATGTAGTCCTCTTAATTCTCGCTTCTAAAGCATACGCAAGCAGAAATTTCAATGTACAATGATGTTTTTAAAAAAACAGTCAAAATGTGCTCCACTCGGGCTGAAAACGCTTGTTTGGGACATGACATTAATGTTAACTATAAATCATAAACTAAGCATTTTTCAGCTGAAATAATGAATGTAGTCATCTTAATTCTTGCTTCTAAAGCATACGCAAGCAGAAATTTCAATGTACAATGATGTTTTTAAAAAAAGGGTCAAAATGTGCTCCACTCGGGCTGAAAACGCTTGTTTGGAACATTTCATTAATGTTGACTATAAATCATAAACTAAGCATTTTTCAGCTGAAATAATGAATGTAGTCCTCTTAATTCTTGCTTCTAAAGCATACGCAAGCAGAAATTTCAATGTACAATGATGTTTTTAAAAAAACAGTCAAAATGTGCTCCACTCGGGCTGAAAACGCTTGTTTGGGACATGACATTAATGTTGACTATAAATCATAAACTAAGCATTTTTCAGCTGAAATAATGAATGTAGTCCTCTTAATTCTTGCTTCTAAAGCATACGCAAGCAGAAATTTCAATGTACAATGATGTTTTTAAAAAAAGGGTCAAAATGTGCTCCACTCGGGCTGAAAACGCTTGTTTGGAACATTTCATTAATGTTGACTATAAATCATAAACTAAGCATTTTTCAGCTGAAATAATGAATGTAATCCTCTTAATTCTTGCTTCTAAAGCATACGCAAGCAGAAATTTCAATGTACAATGATGTTTTTAAAAAAAACAGTCAAAATGTGCTCCACTCGGGCTGAAAACGCTGTTGGGGACATTTCATTAATGTTGACTATAAATCATAAACTAAGCATTTTTCAGCTGAAATAATGAATGTAGTCCTCTTAATTCTCGCTTCTAAAGCATACGCAAGCAGAAATTTCAATGTACAATGATGTTTTTAAAAAAACAGTCAAAATGTGCTCCACTCGGGCTGAAAACGCTTGTTTGGGACATGACATTAATGTTAACAATAAATCATAAACTAAGCATTTTTCAGCTGAAATAATGAATGTAGTCCTCTTAATTCTTGCTTCTAAAGCATACGCAAGCAGAAATTTCAATGTACAATGATGTTTTTAAAAAAACAGTCAAAATGTGCTCCACTCGGGCTGAAAACGCTTGTTTGGGACATGACATTAATGTTGACTATAAATCATAAACTAAGCATTTTTCAGCTGAAATAATGAATGTAGTCCTCTTAATTCTTGCTTCTAAAGCATACGCAAGCAGAAATTTCAATGTACAATGATGTTTTTAAAAAAACGGTCAAAATGTGCTCCACTCGGGCTGAAAACGCTTGTTTGGAACATTTCATTAATGTTGACTATAAATCATAAACTAAGCATTTTTCAGCTGAAATAATGAATGTAGTCCTCTTAATTCTTGCTTCTAAAGCATACGCAAGCAGAAATTTCAATGTACAATGATGTTTTTAAAAAAACAGTCAAAATGTGCTCCACTCGGGCTGAAAACGCTTGTTTGGGACATTACATTAATGTTGACTATAAATCATAAACTAAGCATTTTTCAGCTGAAATAATGAATGTAGTCCTCTTAATTCTTGCTTCTAAAGCATACACAAACAGAAATTTCAATGTACAATGATGTTTTTAAAAAAAGGGTCAAAATGTGCTCCACTCGGGCTGAAAACGCTTGTTTGGAACATTTCATTAATGTTGACTATAAATCATAAACTAAGCATTTTTCAGCTGAAATAATGAATGTAGTCCTCTTAATTCTTGCTTCTAAAGCATACACAAACAGAAATTTCAATGTACAATGATGTTTTTAAAAAAACGGTCAAAATGTGCTCCACTCGGGCTGAAAACGCTTGTTTGGGACATTACATTAATGTTGACTATAAATCATAAACTAAGCATTTTTCAGCTGAAATAATGAATGTAGTCCTCTTAATTCTTGCTTCTAAAGCATACGCAAGCAGAAATTTCAATGTACAATGATGTTTTTAAAAAAAACAGTCAAAATGTGCTCCACTCGGGCTGAAAACGCTGTTGGGGACATTTCATTAATGTTGACTACAAATCAAAAACTAAGCATTTTTCAGCTGAAATAATGAATGTAGTCCTCTTAATTCTTGCTTCTAAAGCATACGCAAAAAGAAATTTCAATGTACAATGATGTTTTTAAAAAAACAGTCAAAATGTGCTCCACTCGGGCTGAAAACGCTGTTGGGGACATTTCCTTAATGTTGACTATAAATCATAAACTAAGCATTTTTCAGCTGAAATAATGAATGTAGTCCTCTTAATTCTTGCTTCTAAAGCATACGCAAGCAGAAATTTCAATGTACAATGATGTTTTTAAAAAAAACAGTCAAAATGCGCTCCACTCGGGCTGAAAACGCTGCTGGGGACATTTCATTAATGTTGACTACAAATCAAAAACTAAGCATTTTTCAGCTGAAATAATGAATGTAGTCCTCTTAATTCTTGCTTCTAAAGCATACGCAAGCAGAAATTTCAATGTACAATGATGTTTTTAAAAAAACAGTCAAAATGTGCTCCACTCGGGCTGAAAACGCTGTTGGGGACATTTCATTAATGTTGACTATAAATCATAAACTAAGCATTTTTCAGCTGAAATAATGAATGTAGTCCTCTTAATTCTTGCTTCTAAAGCATACGCAAGCAAAAATTTCAATGTACAATGATGTTTTTAAAAAAACAGTCAAAATGTGCTCCACTCGGGCTGAAAACGCTTGTTTGGGACATTACATTAATGTTGACTATAAATCATAAACTAAGCATTTTTCAGCTGAAATAATGAATGTAGTCCTCTTAATTCTTGCTTCTAAAGCATACGCAAGCAGAAATTTCAATGTACAATGATGTTTTTAAAAAAACAGTCAAAATGTGCTCCACTCGGGCTGAAAACGCTTGTTTGGGACATGACATTAATGTTGACTATAAATCATAAACTAAGCATTTTTCAGCTGAAATAATGAATGTAGTCCTCTTAATTCTTGCTTCTAAAGCATACGCAAGCAGAAATTTCAATGTACAATGATGTTTTTAAAAAAAGGGTCAAAATGTGCTCCACTCGGGCTGAAAACGCTTGTTTGGGACATTACATTAATGTTGACTATAAATCATAAACTAAGCATTTTTCAGCTGAAATAATGAATGTAGTCCTCTTAATTCTTGCTTCTAAAGCATACGCAAACAGAAATTTCAATGTACAATGATGTTTTTAAAAAAAACAGTCAAAATGTGCTCCACTCGGGCTGAAAACGCTGTTGGGGACATTTCATTAATGTTGACTATAAATCATAAACTAAGCATTTTTCAGCTGAAATAATGAATGTAGTCCTCTTAATTCTTGCTTCTAAAGCATACGCAAGCAGAAATTTCAATGTACAATGATGTTTTTAAAAAAACGGTCAAAATGTGCTCCACTCGGGCTGAAAACGCTTGTTCGGAACATTTCCTTAATGTTGACTATAAATCATAAACTAAGCATTTTTCAGCTGAAATAATGAATGTAGTCCTCTTAATTCTTGCTTCTAAAGCATACGCAAGCAGAAATTTCGATGTACAATGATGTTTTTAAAAAAACAGTCAAAATGCGCTCCACTCGGGCTGAAAACGCTGTTGGGGACATTTCATTAATGTTGACTATAAATCATAAACTAAGCATTTTTCAGCTGAAATAATGAATGTAGTCCTCTTAATTCTTGCTTCTAAAGCATACACAAATTGAAATTTCAATGTACAATGATGTTTTTACAAAAAGGGTCAAAATGTGCTCCACTCGGGCTGAAAACGCTTGTTTGGAACATTTCATTAATGTTGACTATAAATCATAAACTAAGCATTTTTCAGCTGAAATAATGAATGTAGTCCTCTTAATTCTTGCTTCTAAAGCATACGCAAACAGAAATTTCAATGTACAATGATGTTTTTAAAAAAACGGTCAAAATGTGCTCCACTCGGGCTGAAAACGCTTGTTTGGGACATTACATTAATGTTGACTATAAATCATAAACTAAGCATTTTTCAGCTGAAATAATGAATGTAGTCCTCTTAATTCTTGCTTCTAAAGCATACGCAAGCAGAAATTTTAATGTACAATGATGTTTTTAAAAAAACAGTCAAAATGTGCTCCACTCGGGCTGAAAACGCTGTTGGGGACATTTCATTAATGTTGACTATAAATCATAAACTAAGCATTTTTCAGCTGAAATAATGAATGTAGTCCTCTTAATTCTTGCTTCTAAAGCATACGCAAACAGAAATTTCAATGTACAATGATGTTTTTAAAAAAACGGTCAAAATGTGCTCCACTCGGGCTGAAAACGCTTGTTTGGGACATTACATTAATGTTGACTATAAATCATAAACTAAGCATTTTTCAGCTGAAATAATGAATGTAGTCCTCTTAATTCTTGCTTCTAAAGCATACACAAACAGAAATTTCAATGTACAATGATGTTTTTAAAAAAACGGTCAAAATGTGCTCCACTCGGGCTGAAAACGCTTGTTTGGAACATTTCATTAATGTTGACTATATATCATAAACTAAGCATTTTTCAGCTGAAATAATGAATGTAGTCCTCTTAATTCTTGCTTCTAAAGCATACGCAAGCAGAAATTTCAATGTACAATGATGTTTTTAAAAAAAACAGTCAAAATGTGCTCCACTCGGGCTGAAAACGCTGTTGGGGACATTTCATTAATGTTGACTATAAATCATAAACTAAGCATTTTTCAGCTGAAATAATGAATGTAGTCCTCTTAATTCTTGCTTCTAAAGCATACGCAAACAGAAATTTCAATGTACAATGATGTTTTTAAAAAAACGGTCAAAATGTGCTCCACTCGGGCTGAAAACGCTTGTTCGGAACATTTCCTTAATGTTGACTATAAATCATAAACTAAGCATTTTTCAGCTGAAATAATGAATGTAGTCCTCTTAATTCTTGCTTCTAAAGCATACGCAAGCAGAAATTTCAATGTACAATGATGTTTTTAAAAAAAACAGTCAAAATGCGCTCCACTCGGGCTGAAAACGCTGTTGGGGACATTTCATTAATGTTGACTACAAATCAAAAACTAAGCATTTTTCAGCTGAAATAATGAATGTAGTCCTCTTAATTCTTGCTTCTAAAGCATACGCAAGCAGAAATTTCAATGTACAATGATGTTTTTAAAAAAACAGTCAAAATGTGCTCCACTCGGGCTGAAAACGCTGTTGGGGACATTTCATTAATGTTGACTATAAATCATAAACTAAGCATTTTTCAGCTGAAATAATGAATGTAGTCCTCTTAATTCTTGCTTCTAAAGCATACACAAACAGAAATTTCAATGTACAATGATGTTTTTAAAAAAAGGGTCAAAATGTGCTCCACTCGGGCTGAAAACGCTGTTGGGGACATTTCATTAATGTTGACTATTAATCATAAACTAAGCATTTTTCAGCTGAAATAATGAATGTAGTCCTCTTAATTCTTGCTTCTAAAGCATACGCAAGCAGAAATTTCAATGTACAATGATGTTTTTAAAAAAACGGTCAAAATGTGCTCCACTCGGGCTGAAAACGCTTGTTCGGAACATTTCCTTAATGTTGACTATAAATCATAAACTAAGCATTTTTCAGCTGAAATAATGAATGTAGTCCTCTTAATTCTTGCTTCTAAAGCATACGCAAACAGAAATTTCAATGTACAATGATGTTTTTAAAAAAACGGTCAAAATGTGCTCCACTCGGGCTGAAAACGCTTGTTCGGAACATTTCCTTAATGTTGACTATAAATCATAAACTAAGCATTTTTCAGCTGAAATAATGAATGTAGTCCTCTTAATTCTTGCTTCTAAAGCATACGCAAGCAGAAATTTCAATGTACAATGATGTTTTTAAAAAAAACAGTCAAAATGCGCTCCACTCGGGCTGAAAACGCTGTTGGGGACATTTCATTAATGTTGACTACAAATCAAAAACTAAGCATTTTTCAGCTGAAATAATGAATGTAGTCCTCTTAATTCTTGCTTCTAAAGCATACGCAAGCAGAAATTTCAATGTACAATGATGTTTTTAAAAAAACAGTCAAAATGTGCTCCACTCGGGCTGAAAACGCTGTTGGGGACATTTCATTAATGTTGACTATAAATCATAAACTAAGCATTTTTCAGCTGAAATAATGAATGTAGTCCTCTTAATTCTTGCTTCTAAAGCATACACAAACAGAAATTTCAATGTACAATGATGTTTTTAAAAAAAGGGTCAAAATGTGCTCCACTCGGGCTGAAAACGCTGTTGGGGACATTTCATTAATGTTGACTATTAATCATAAACTAAGCATTTTTCAGCTGAAATAATGAATGTAGTCCTCTTAATTCTTGCTTCTAAAGCATACGCAAGCAGAAATTTCAATGTACAATGATGTTTTTAAAAAAACGGTCAAAATGTGCTCCACTCGGGCTGAAAACGCTTGTTCGGAACATTTCCTTAATGTTGACTATAAATCATAAACTAAGCATTTTTCAGCTGAAATAATGAATGTAGTCCTCTTAATTCTTGCTTCTAAAGCATACGCAAGCAGAAATTTCAATGTACAATGATGTTTTTAAAAAAAACAGTCAAAATGTGCTCCACTCGGGCTGAAAACGCTGTTGGGGACATTTCATATAATGTTGACTACAAATCAAAAACTAAGCATTTTTCAGCTGAAATAATGAATGTAGTCCTCTTAATTCTTGCTTCTAAAGCATACGCAAGCAGAAATTTCAATGTACAATGATGTTTTTAAAAAAACATTCAAAATGTGCTCCACTCGGGCTGAAAACGCTGTTGGGGACATTTCATTAATGTTGACTATAAATCATAAACTAAGCATTTTTCAGCTGAAATAATGAATGTAGTCCTCTTAATTCTTGCTTCTAAAGCATACGCAAGCAGAAATTTCAATGTACAATGATGTTTTTAAAAAAACAGTCAAAATGTGCTCCACTCGGGCTGAAAACGCTTGTTTGGGACATTACATTAATGTTGACTATAAATCATAAACTAAGCATTTTTCAGCTGAAATAATGAATGTAGTCCTCTTAATTCTTGCTTCTAAAGCATACACAAATTGAAATTTCAATGTACAATGATGTTTTTAAAAAAAGGGTCAAAATGTGCTCCACTCGGGCTGAAAACGCTTGTTTGGAACATTTCATTAATGTTGACTATAAATCATAAACTAAGCATTTTTCAGCTGAAATAATGAATGTAGTCCTCTTAATTCTTGCTTCTAAAGCATACGCAAACAGAAATTTCAATGTACAATGATGTTTTTAAAAAAACGGTCAAAATGTGCTCCACTCGGGCTGAAAACGCTTGTTTGGGACATTACATTAATGTTGACTATAAATCATAAACTAAGCATTTTTCAGCTGAAATAATGAATGTAGTCCTCTTAATTCTTGCTTCTAAAGCATACGCAAGCAGAAATTTTAATGTACAATGATGTTTTTAAAAAAACAGTCAAAATGTGCTCCACTCGGGCTGAAAACGCTGTTGGGGACATTTCATTAATGTTGACTATAAATCATAAACTAAGCATTTTTCAGCTGAAATAATGAATGTAGTCCTCTTAATTCTTGCTTCTAAAGCATACGCAAACAGAAATTTCAATGTACAATGATGTTTTTAAAAAAACGGTCAAAATGTGCTCCACTCGGGCTGAAAACGCTTGTTTGGGACATTACATTAATGTTGACTATAAATCAAAAACTAAGCATTTTTCAGCTGAAATAATGAATGTAGTCCTCTTAATTCTTGCTTCTAAAGCATACACAAACAGAAATTTCAATGTACAATGATGTTTTTAAAAAAACGGTCAAAATGTGCTCCACTCGGGCTGAAAACGCTTGTTTGGAACATTTCATTAATGTTGACTATATATCATAAACTAAGCATTTTTCAGCTGAAATAATGAATGTAGTCCTCTTAATTCTTGCTTCTAAAGCATACGCAAGCAGAAATTTCAATGTACAATGATGTTTTTAAAAAAAACAGTCAAAATGTGCTCCACTCGGGCTGAAAACGCTGTTGGGGACATTTCATTAATGTTGACTATAAATCATAAACTAAGCATTTTTCAGCTGAAATAATGAATGTAGTCCTCTTAATTCTTGCTTCTAAAGCATACGCAAACAGAAATTTCAATGTACAATGATGTTTTTAAAAAAACGGTCAAAATGTGCTCCACTCGGGCTGAAAACGCTTGTTCGGAACATTTCCTTAATGTTGACTATAAATCATAAACTAAGCATTTTTCAGCTGAAATAATGAATGTAGTCCTCTTAATTCTTGCTTCTAAAGCATACGCAAGCAGAAATTTCAATGTACAATGATGTTTTTAAAAAAAACAGTCAAAATGCGCTCCACTCGGGCTGAAAACGCTGTTGGGGACATTTCATTAATGTTGACTACAAATCAAAAACTAAGCATTTTTCAGCTGAAATAATGAATGTAGTCCTCTTAATTCTTGCTTCTAAAGCATACGCAAGCAGAAATTTCAATGTACAATGATGTTTTTAAAAAAACAGTCAAAATGTGCTCCACTCGGGCTGAAAACGCTGTTGGGGACATTTCATTAATGTTGACTATAAATCATAAACTAAGCATTTTTCAGCTGAAATAATGAATGTAGTCCTCTTAATTCTTGCTTCTAAAGCATACGCAAGCAGAAATTTCAATGTACAATGATGTTTTTAAAAAAACAGTCAAAATGTGCTCCACTCGGGCTGAAAACGCTTGTTTGGGACATGACATTAATGTTGACTATAAATCATAAACTAAGCATTTTTCAGCTGAAATAATGAATGTAGTCCTCTTAATTCTTGCTTCTAAAGCATACGCAAGCAGAAATTTCAATGTACAATGATGTTTTTAAAAAAACAGTCAAAATGTGCTCCACTCGGGCTGAAAACGCTTGTTTGGGACATTACATTAATGTTGACTATAAATCATAAACTAAGCATTTTTCAGCTGAAATAATGAATGTAGTCCTCTTAATTCTTGCTTCTAAAGCATACGCAAACAGAAATTTCAATGTACAATGATGTTTTTAAAAAAAACAGTCAAAATGTGCTCCACTCGGGCTGAAAACGCTGTTGGGGACATTTCATTAATGTTGACTATAAATCATAAACTAAGCATTTTTCAGCTGAAATAATGAATGTAGTCCTCTTAATTCTTGCTTCTAAAGCATACGCAAGCAGAAATTTCAATGTACAATGATGTTTTTAAAAAAACGGTCAAAATGTGCTCCACTCGGGCTGAAAACGCTTGTTCGGAACATTTCCTTAATGTTGACTATAAATCATAAACTAAGCATTTTTCAGCTGAAATAATGAATGTAGTCCTCTTAATTCTTGCTTCTAAAGCATACGCAAGCAGAAATTTCAATGTACAATGATGTTTTTAAAAAAAGGGTCAAAATGTGCTCCACTCGGGCTGAAAACGCTTGTTTGGAACATTTCATTAATGTTTACTATAAATCATAAACTAAGCATTTTTCAGCTGAAATAATGAATGTAGTCCTCTTAATTCTTGCTTCTAAAGCATACGCAAGCAGAAATTTCAATGTACAATGATGTTTTTAAAAAAACAGTCAAAATGTGCTCCACTCGGGCTGAAAACGCTTGTTTGGGACATGACATTAATGTTGACTATAAATCATAAACTAAGCATTTTTCAGCTGAAATAATGAATGTAGTCCTCTTAATTCTTGCTTCTAAAGCATACGCAAGCAGAAATTTCAATGTACAATGATGTTTTTAAAAAAAGGGTCAAAATGTGCTCCACTCGGGCTGAAAACGCTTGTTTGGAACATTTCATTAATGTTGACTATAAATCATAAACTAAGCATTTTTCAGCTGAAATAATGAATGTAGTCCTCTTAATTCTTGCTTCTAAAGCATACGCAAGCAGAAATTTCAATGTACAATGATGTTTTTAAAAAAAACAGTCAAAATGTGCTCCACTCGGGCTGAAAACGCTGTTGGGGACATTTCATTAATGTTGACTATAAATCATAAACTAAGCATTTTTCAGCTGAAATAATGAATGTAGTCCTCTTAATTCTTGCTTCTAAAGCATACACAAACAGAAATTTCAATGTACAATGATGTTTTTAAAAAAACGGTCAAAATGTGCTCCACTCGGGCTGAAAACGCTTGTTTGGGACATTACATTAATGTTGACTATAAATCATAAACTAAGCATTTTTCAGCTGAAATAATGAATGTAGTCCTCTTAATTCTTGCTTCTAAAGCATACGCAAGCAGAAATTTCAATGTACAATGATGTTTTTAAAAAAAACAGTCAAAATGTGCTCCACTCGGGCTGAAAACGCTGTTGGGGACATTTCATTAATGTTGACTACAAATCAAAAACTAAGCATTTTTCAGCTGAAATAATGAATGTAGTCCTCTTAATTCTTGCTTCTAAAGCATACGCAAAAAGAAATTTCAATGTACAATGATGTTTTTAAAAAAACAGTCAAAATGTGCTCCACTCGGGCTGAAAACGCTGTTGGGGACATTTCCTTAATGTTGACTATAAATCATAAACTAAGCATTTTTCAGCTGAAATAATGAATGTAGTCCTCTTAATTCTTGCTTCTAAAGCATACGCAAGCAGAAATTTCAATGTACAATGATGTTTTTAAAAAAAACAGTCAAAATGCGCTCCACTCGGGCTGAAAACGCTGCTGGGGACATTTCATTAATGTTGACTACAAATCAAAAACTAAGCATTTTTCAGCTGAAATAATGAATGTAGTCCTCTTAATTCTTGCTTCTAAAGCATACGCAAGCAGAAATTTCAATGTACAATGATGTTTTTAAAAAAACAGTCAAAATGTGCTCCACTCGGGCTGAAAACGCTGTTGGGGACATTTCATTAATGTTGACTATAAATCATAAACTAAGCATTTTTCAGCTGAAATAATGAATGTAGTCCTCTTAATTCTTGCTTCTAAAGCATACGCAAGCAGAAATTTCAATGTACAATGATGTTTTTAAAAAAACAGTCAAAATGTGCTCCACTCGGGCTGAAAACGCTTGTTTGGGACATTACATTAATGTTGACTATAAATCATAAACTAAGCATTTTTCAGCTGAAATAATGAATGTAGTCCTCTTAATTCTTGCTTCTAAAGCATACGCAAGCAGAAATTTCAATGTACAATGATGTTTTTAAAAAAAGGGTCAAAATGTGCTCCACTCGGGCTGAAAACGCTTGTTTGGGACATTACATTAATGTTGACTATAAATCATAAACTAAGCATTTTTCAGCTGAAATAATGAATGTAGTCCTCTTAATTCTCGCTTCTAAAGCATACGCAAGCAGAAATTTCAATGTACAATGATGTTTTTAAAAAAACAGTCAAAATGTGCTCCACTCGGGCTGAAAACGCTTGTTTGGGACATGACATTAATGTTAACTATAAATCATAAACTAAGCATTTTTCAGCTGAAATAATGAATGTAGTCATCTTAATTCTTGCTTCTAAAGCATACGCAAGCAGAAATTTCAATGTACAATGATGTTTTTAAAAAAAGGGTCAAAATGTGCTCCACTCGGGCTGAAAACGCTTGTTTGGAACATTTCATTAATGTTGACTATAAATCATAAACTAAGCATTTTTCAGCTGAAATAATGAATGTAGTCCTCTTAATTCTTGCTTCTAAAGCATACGCAAGCAGAAATTTCAATGTACAATGATGTTTTTAAAAAAACAGTCAAAATGTGCTCCACTCGGGCTGAAAACGCTTGTTTGGGACATGACATTAATGTTGACTATAAATCATAAACTAAGCATTTTTCAGCTGAAATAATGAATGTAGTCCTCTTAATTCTTGCTTCTAAAGCATACGCAAGCAGAAATTTCAATGTACAATGATGTTTTTAAAAAAAGGGTCAAAATGTGCTCCACTCGGGCTGAAAACGCTTGTTTGGAACATTTCATTAATGTTGACTATAAATCATAAACTAAGCATTTTTCAGCTGAAATAATGAATGTAGTCCTCTTAATTCTTGCTTCTAAAGCATACGCAAGCAGAAATTTCAATGTACAATGATGTTTTTAAAAAAAACAGTCAAAATGTGCTCCACTCGGGCTGAAAACGCTGTTGGGGACATTTCATTAATGTTGACTATAAATCATAAACTAAGCATTTTTCAGCTGAAATAATGAATGTAGTCCTCTTAATTCTCGCTTCTAAAGCATACGCAAGCAGAAATTTCAATGTACAATGATGTTTTTAAAAAAACAGTCAAAATGTGCTCCACTCGGGCTGAAAACGCTTGTTTGGGACATGACATTAATGTTAACTATAAATCATAAACTAAGCATTTTTCAGCTGAAATAATGAATGTAGTCCTCTTAATTCTTGCTTCTAAAGCATACGCAAGCAGAAATTTCAATGTACAATGATGTTTTTAAAAAAACAGTCAAAATGTGCTCCACTCGGGCTGAAAACGCTTGTTTGGGACATGACATTAATGTTGACTATAAATCATAAACTAAGCATTTTTCAGCTGAAATAATGAATGTAGTCCTCTTAATTCTTGCTTCTAAAGCATACGCAAGCAGAAATTTCAATGTACAATGATGTTTTTAAAAAAACGGTCAAAATGTGCTCCACTCGGGCTGAAAACGCTTGTTTGGAACATTTCATTAATGTTGACTATAAATCATAAACTAAGCATTTTTCAGCTGAAATAATGAATGTAGTCCTCTTAATTCTTGCTTCTAAAGCATACGCAAGCAGAAATTTCAATGTACAATGATGTTTTTAAAAAAACAGTCAAAATGTGCTCCACTCGGGCTGAAAACGCTTGTTTGGGACATTACATTAATGTTGACTATAAATCATAAACTAAGCATTTTTCAGCTGAAATAATGAATGTAGTCCTCTTAATTCTTGCTTCTAAAGCATACACAAACAGAAATTTCAATGTACAATGATGTTTTTAAAAAAAGGGTCAAAATGTGCTCCACTCGGGCTGAAAACGCTTGTTTGGAACATTTCATTAATGTTGACTATAAATCATAAACTAAGCATTTTTCAGCTGAAATAATGAATGTAGTCCTCTTAATTCTTGCTTCTAAAGCATACACAAACAGAAATTTCAATGTACAATGATGTTTTTAAAAAAACGGTCAAAATGTGCTCCACTCGGGCTGAAAACGCTTGTTTGGGACATTACATTAATGTTGACTATAAATCATAAACTAAGCATTTTTCAGCTGAAATAATGAATGTAGTCCTCTTAATTCTTGCTTCTAAAGCATACGCAAGCAGAAATTTCAATGTACAATGATGTTTTTAAAAAAAACAGTCAAAATGTGCTCCACTCGGGCTGAAAACGCTGTTGGGGACATTTCATTAATGTTGACTACAAATCAAAAACTAAGCATTTTTCAGCTGAAATAATGAATGTAGTCCTCTTAATTCTTGCTTCTAAAGCATACGCAAAAAGAAATTTCAATGTACAATGATGTTTTTAAAAAAACAGTCAAAATGTGCTCCACTCGGGCTGAAAACGCTGTTGGGGACATTTCCTTAATGTTGACTATAAATCATAAACTAAGCATTTTTCAGCTGAAATAATGAATGTAGTCCTCTTAATTCTTGCTTCTAAAGCATACGCAAGCAGAAATTTCAATGTACAATGATGTTTTTAAAAAAAACAGTCAAAATGCGCTCCACTCGGGCTGAAAACGCTGTTGGGGACATTTCATTAATGTTGACTACAAATCAAAAACTAAGCATTTTTCAGCTGAAATAATGAATGTAGTCCTCTTAATTCTTGCTTCTAAAGCATACGCAAGCAGAAATTTCAATGTACAATGATGTTTTTAAAAAAACAGTCAAAATGTGCTCCACTCGGGCTGAAAACGCTGTTGGGGACATTTCATTAATGTTGACTATAAATCATAAACTAAGCATTTTTCAGCTGAAATAATGAATGTAGTCCTCTTAATTCTTGCTTCTAAAGCATACGCAAGCAGAAATTTCAATGTACAATGATGTTTTTAAAAAAACAGTCAAAATGTGCTCCACTCGGGCTGAAAACGCTTGTTTGGGACATTACATTAATGTTGACTATAAATCATAAACTAAGCATTTTTCAGCTGAAATAATGAATGTAGTCCTCTTAATTCTTGCTTCTAAAGCATACGCAAGCAGAAATTTCAATGTACAATGATGTTTTTAAAAAAACAGTCAAAATGTGCTCCACTCGGGCTGAAAACGCTTGTTTGGGACATGACATTAATGTTGACTATAAATCATAAACTAAGCATTTTTCAGCTGAAATAATGAATGTAGTCCTCTTAATTCTTGCTTCTAAAGCATACGCAAGCAGAAATTTCAATGTACAATGATGTTTTTAAAAAAAGGGTCAAAATGTGCTCCACTCGGGCTGAAAACGCTTGTTTGGGACATTACATTAATGTTGACTATAAATCATAAACTAAGCATTTTTCAGCTGAAATAATGAATGTAGTCCTCTTAATTCTTGCTTCTAAAGCATACGCAAACAGAAATTTCAATGTACAATGATGTTTTTAAAAAAAACAGTCAAAATGTGCTCCACTCGGGCTGAAAACGCTGTTGGGGACATTTCATTAATGTTGACTATAAATCATAAACTAAGCATTTTTCAGCTGAAATAATGAATGTAGTCCTCTTAATTCTTGCTTCTAAAGCATACGCAAGCAGAAATTTCAATGTACAATGATGTTTTTAAAAAAACGGTCAAAATGTGCTCCACTCGGGCTGAAAACGCTTGTTCGGAACATTTCCTTAATGTTGACTATAAATCATAAACTAAGCATTTTTCAGCTGAAATAATGAATGTAGTCCTCTTAATTCTTGCTTCTAAAGCATACGCAAGCAGAAATTTCGATGTACAATGATGTTTTTAAAAAAACAGTCAAAATGCGCTCCACTCGGGCTGAAAACGCTGTTGGGGACATTTCATTAATGTTGACTATAAATCATAAACTAAGCATTTTTCAGCTGAAATAATGAATGTAGTCCTCTTAATTCTTGCTTCTAAAGCATACGCAAGCAGAAATTTCAATGTACAATGATGTTTTTAAAAAAAACAGTCAAAATGTGCTCCACTCGGGCTGAAAACGCTGTTGGGGACATTTCATTAATGTTGACTACAAATCAAAAACTAAGCATTTTTCAGCTGAAATAATGAATGTAGTCCTCTTAATTCTTGCTTCTAAAGCATACGCAAAAAGAAATTTCAATGTACAATGATGTTTTTAAAAAAACAGTCAAAATGTGCTCCACTCGGGCTGAAAACGCTGTTGGGGACATTTCCTTAATGTTGACTATAAATCATAAACTAAGCATTTTTCAGCTGAAATAATGAATGTAGTCCTCTTAATTCTTGCTTCTAAAGCATACGCAAGCAGAAATTTCAATGTACAATGATGTTTTTAAAAAAAACAGTCAAAATGCGCTCCACTCGGGCTGAAAACGCTGCTGGGGACATTTCATTAATGTTGACTACAAATCAAAAACTAAGCATTTTTCAGCTGAAATAATGAATGTAGTCCTCTTAATTCTTGCTTCTAAAGCATACGCAAGCAGAAATTTCAATGTACAATGATGTTTTTAAAAAAACAGTCAAAATGTGCTCCACTCGGGCTGAAAACGCTGTTGGGGACATTTCATTAATGTTGACTATAAATCATAAACTAAGCATTTTTCAGCTGAAATAATGAATGTAGTCCTCTTAATTCTTGCTTCTAAAGCATATGCAAGCAGAAATTTCAATGTACAATGATGTTTTTAAAAAAAGGGTCAAAATGTGCTCCACTCGGGCTGAAAACGCTTGTTTGGAACATTTCATTAATGTTGACTATAAATCATAAACTAAGCATTTTTCAGCTGAAATAATGAATGTAGTCCTCTTAATTCTTGCTTCTAAAGCATACGCAAGCAGAAATTTCAATGTACAATGATGTTTTTAAAAAAACAGTCAAAATGTGCTCCACTCGGGCTGAAAACGCTTGTTTGGGACATGACATTAATGTTGACTATTAATCATAAACTAAGCATTTTTCAGCTGAAATAATGAATGTAGTCCTCTTAATTCTTGCTTCTAAAGCATACGCAAGCAGAAATTTCAATGTACAATGATGTTTTTAAAAAAACAGTCAAAATGTGCTCCACTCGGGCTGAAAACGCTTGTTTGGGACATTACATTAATGTTGACTATAAATCATAAACTAAGCATTTTTCAGCTGAAATAATGAATGTAGTCCTCTTAATTCTTGCTTCTAAAGCATACACAAACAGAAATTTCAATGTACAATGATGTTTTTAAAAAAAGGGTCAAAATGTGCTCCACTCGGGCTAAAAACGCTTGTTTGGAACATTTCATTAATGTTGACTATAAATCATAAACTAAGCATTTTTCAGCTGAAATAATGAATGTAGTCCTCTTAATTCTTGCTTCTAAAGCATACACAAACAGAAATTTCAATGTACAATGATGTTTTTAAAAAAACGGTCAAAATGTGCTCCACTCGGGCTGAAAACGCTTGTTTGGGACATTACATTAATGTTGACTATAAATCATAAACTAAGCATTTTTCAGCTGAAATAATGAATGTAGTCCTCTTAATTCTTGCTTCTAAAGCATACGCAAGCAGAAATTTCAATGTACAATGATGTTTTTAAAAAAAACAGTCAAAATGTGCTCCACTCGGGCTGAAAACGCTGTTGGGGACATTTCATTAATGTTGACTACAAATCAAAAACTAAGCATTTTTCAGCTGAAATAATGAATGTAGTCCTCTTAATTCTTGCTTCTAAAGCATACGCAAAAAGAAATTTCAATGTACAATGATGTTTTTAAAAAAACAGTCAAAATGTGCTCCACTCGGGCTGAAAACGCTGTTGGGGACATTTCCTTAATGTTGACTATAAATCATAAACTAAGCATTTTTCAGCTGAAATAATGAATGTAGTCCTCTTAATTCTTGCTTCTAAAGCATACGCAAGCAGAAATTTCAATGTACAATGATGTTTTTAAAAAAAACAGTCAAAATGCGCTCCACTCGGGCTGAAAACGCTGCTGGGGACATTTCATTAATGTTGACTACAAATCAAAAACTAAGCATTTTTCAGCTGAAATAATGAATGTAGTCCTCTTAATTCTTGCTTCTAAAGCATACGCAAGCAGAAATTTCAATGTACAATGATGTTTTTAAAAAAACAGTCAAAATGTGCTCCACTCGGGCTGAAAACGCTGTTGGGGACATTTCATTAATGTTGACTATAAATCATAAACTAAGCATTTTTCAGCTGAAATAATGAATGTAGTCCTCTTAATTCTTGCTTCTAAAGCATACGCAAGCAGAAATTTCAATGTACAATGATGTTTTTAAAAAAACAGTCAAAATGTGCTCCACTCGGGCTGAAAACGCTTGTTTGGGACATTACATTAATGTTGACTATAAATCATAAACTAAGCATTTTTCAGCTGAAATAATGAATGTAGTCCTCTTAATTCTTGCTTCTAAAGCATACGCAAGCAGAAATTTCAATGTACAATGATGTTTTTAAAAAAACAGTCAAAATGTGCTCCACTCGGGCTGAAAACGCTTGTTTGGGACATGACATTAATGTTGACTATAAATCATAAACTAAGCATTTTTCAGCTGAAATAATGAATGTAGTCCTCTTAATTCTTGCTTCTAAAGCATACGCAAGCAGAAATTTCAATGTACAATGATGTTTTTAAAAAAAGGGTCAAAATGTGCTCCACTCGGGCTGAAAACGCTTGTTTGGGACATTACATTAATGTTGACTATAAATCATAAACTAAGCATTTTTCAGCTGAAATAATGAATGTAGTCCTCTTAATTCTTGCTTCTAAAGCATACGCAAACAGAAATTTCAATGTACAATGATGTTTTTAAAAAAACGGTCAAAATGTGCTCCACTCGGGCTGAAAACGCTTGTTCGGAACATTTCCTTAATGTTGACTATAAATCATAAACTAAGCATTTTTCAGCTGAAATAATGAATGTAGTCCTCTTAATTCTTGCTTCTAAAGCATACGCAAGCAGAAATTTCGATGTACAATGATGTTTTTAAAAAAACAGTCAAAATGCGCTCCACTCGGGCTGAAAACGCTGTTGGGGACATTTCATTAATGTTGACTATAAATCATAAACTAAGCATTTTTCAGCTGAAATAATGAATGTAGTCCTCTTAATTCTTGCTTCTAAAGCATACGCAAGCAGAAATTTCAATGTACAATGATGTTTTTAAAAAAAACAGTCAAAATGTGCTCCACTCGGGCTGAAAACGCTGTTGGGGACATTTCATTAATGTTGACTACAAATCAAAAACTAAGCATTTTTCAGCTGAAATAATGAATGTAGTCCTCTTAATTCTTGCTTCTAAAGCATACGCAAAAAGAAATTTCAATGTACAATGATGTTTTTAAAAAAACAGTCAAAATGTGCTCCACTCGGGCTGAAAACGCTGTTGGGGACATTTCATTAATGTTGACTATAAATCATAAACTAAGCATTTTTCAGCTGAAATAATGAATGTAGTCCTCTTAATTCTTGCTTCTAAAGCATACGCAAGCAGAAATTTCAATGTACAATGATGTTTTTAAAAAAACAGTCAAAATGTGCTCCACTCGGGCTGAAAACGCTTGTTTGGGACATTACATTAATGTTGACTATAAATCATAAACTAAGCATTTTTCAGCTGAAATAATGAATGTAGTCCTCTTAATTCTTGCTTCTAAAGCATACGCAAGCAGAAATTTCAATGTACAATGATGTTTTTAAAAAAAGGGTCAAAATGTGCTCCACTCGGGCTGAAAACGCTTGTTTGGAACATTTCATTAATGTTGACTATAAATCATAAACTAAGCATTTTTCAGCTGAAATAATGAATGTAGTCCTCTTAATTCTCGCTTCTAAAGCATACGCAAGCAGAAATTTCAATGTACAATGATGTTTTTAAAAAAACAGTCAAAATGTGCTCCACTCGGGCTGAAAACGCTTGTTTGGGACATGACATTAATGTTGACTATAAATCATAAACTAAGCATTTTTCAGCTGAAATAATGAATGTAGTCCTCTTAATTCTTGCTTCTAAAGCATACGCAAGCAGAAATTTCAATGTACAATGATGTTTTTAAAAAAACGGTCAAAATGTGCTCCACTCGGGCTGAAAACGCTTGTTTGGAACATTTCATTAATGTTGACTATAAATCATAAACTAAGCATTTTTCAGCTGAAATAATGAATGTAGTCCTCTTAATTCTTGCTTCTAAAGCATACGCAAGCAGAAATTTCAATGTACAATGATGTTTTTAAAAAAAACAGTCAAAATGTGCTCCACTCGGGCTGAAAACGCTGTTGGGGACATTTCATTAATGTTGACTATAAATCATAAACTAAGCATTTTTCAGCTGAAATAATGAATGTAGTCCTCTTAATTCTTGCTTCTAAAGCATACGCAAACAGAAATTTCAATGTACAATGATGTTTTTAAAAAAACGGTCAAAATGTGCTCCACTCGGGCTGAAAACGCTTGTTTGGGACATTACATTAATGTTGACTATAAATCATAAACTAAGCATTTTTCAGCTGAAATAATGAATGTAGTCCTCTTAATTCTTGCTTCTAAAGCATACACAAACAGAAATTTCAATGTACAATGATGTTTTTAAAAAAAGGGTCAAAATGTGCTCCACTCGGGCTGAAAACGCTTGTTTGGAACATTTCATTAATGTTGACTATAAATCATAAACTAAGCATTTTTCAGCTGAAATAATGAATGTAGTCCTCTTAATTCTTGCTTCTAAAGCATACACAAACAGAAATTTCAATGTACAATGATGTTTTTAAAAAAACGGTCAAAATGTGCTCCACTCGGGCTGAAAACGCTTGTTTGGGACATTACATTAATGTTGACTATAAATCATAAACTAAGCATTTTTCAGCTGAAATAATGAATGTAGTCCTCTTAATTCTTGCTTCTAAAGCATACGCAAGCAGAAATTTCAATGTACAATGATGTTTTTAAAAAAAACAGTCAAAATGTGCTCCACTCGGGCTGAAAACGCTGTTGGGGACATTTCATTAATGTTGACTACAAATCAAAAACTAAGCATTTTTCAGCTGAAATAATGAATGTAGTCCTCTTAATTCTTGCTTCTAAAGCATACGCAAAAAGAAATTTCAATGTACAATGATGTTTTTAAAAAAACAGTCAAAATGTGCTCCACTCGGGCTGAAAACGCTGTTGGGGACATTTCCTTAATGTTGACTATAAATCATAAACTAAGCATTTTTCAGCTGAAATAATGAATGTAGTCCTCTTAATTCTTGCTTCTAAAGCATACGCAAGCAGAAATTTCAATGTACAATGATGTTTTTAAAAAAAACAGTCAAAATGCGCTCCACTCGGGCTGAAAACGCTGCTGGGGACATTTCATTAATGTTGACTACAAATCAAAAACTAAGCATTTTTCAGCTGAAATAATGAATGTAGTCCTCTTAATTCTTGCTTCTAAAGCATACGCAAGCAGAAATTTCAATGTACAATGATGTTTTTAAAAAAACAGTCAAAATGTGCTCCACTCGGGCTGAAAACGCTGTTGGGGACATTTCATTAATGTTGACTATAAATCATAAACTAAGCATTTTTCAGCTGAAATAATGAATGTAGTCCTCTTAATTCTTGCTTCTAAAGCATACGCAAGCAGAAATTTCAATGTACAATGATGTTTTTAAAAAAACAGTCAAAATGTGCTCCACTCGGGCTGAAAACGCTTGTTTGGGACATTACATTAATGTTGACTATAAATCATAAACTAAGCATTTTTCAGCTGAAATAATGAATGTAGTCCTCTTAATTCTTGCTTCTAAAGCATACGCAAGCAGAAATTTCAATGTACAATGATGTTTTTAAAAAAACAGTCAAAATGTGCTCCACTCGGGCTGAAAACGCTTGTTTGGGACATGACATTAATGTTGACTATAAATCATAAACTAAGCATTTTTCAGCTGAAATAATGAATGTAGTCCTCTTAATTCTTGCTTCTAAAGCATACGCAAGCAGAAATTTCAATGTACAATGATGTTTTTAAAAAAACGGTCAAAATGTGCTCCACTCGGGCTGAAAACGCTTGTTTGGAACATTTCATTAATGTTGACTATATATCATAAACTAAGCATTTTTCAGCTGAAATAATGAATGTAGTCCTCTTAATTCTTGCTTCTAAAGCATACGCAAGCAGAAATTTCAATGTACAATGATGTTTTTAAAAAAAACAGTCAAAATGTGCTCCACTCGGGCTGAAAACGCTGTTGGGGACATTTCATTAATGTTGACTATAAATCATAAACTAAGCATTTTTCAGCTGAAATAATGAATGTAGTCCTCTTAATTCTTGCTTCTAAAGCATACGCAAACAGAAATTTCAATGTACAATGATGTTTTTAAAAAAACGGTCAAAATGTGCTCCACTCGGGCTGAAAACGCTTGTTCGGAACATTTCCTTAATGTTGACTATAAATCATAAACTAAGCATTTTTCAGCTGAAATAATGAATGTAGTCCTCTTAATTCTTGCTTCTAAAGCATACGCAAGCAGAAATTTCAATGTACAATGATGTTTTTAAAAAAAACAGTCAAAATGCGCTCCACTCGGGCTGAAAACGCTGTTGGGGACATTTCATTAATGTTGACTACAAATCAAAAACTAAGCATTTTTCAGCTGAAATAATGAATGTAGTCCTCTTAATTCTTGCTTCTAAAGCATACGCAAGCAGAAATTTCAATGTACAATGATGTTTTTAAAAAAACAGTCAAAATGTGCTCCACTCGGGCTGAAAACGCTGTTGGGGACATTTCATTAATGTTGACTATAAATCATAAACTAAGCATTTTTCAGCTGAAATAATGAATGTAGTCCTCTTAATTCTTGCTTCTAAAGCATACACAAACAGAAATTTCAATGTACAATGATGTTTTTAAAAAAAGGGTCAAAATGTGCTCCACTCGGGCTGAAAACGCTGTTGGGGACATTTCATTAATGTTGACTATTAATCATAAACTAAGCATTTTTCAGCTGAAATAATGAATGTAGTCCTCTTAATTCTTGCTTCTAAAGCATACGCAAGCAGAAATTTCAATGTACAATGATGTTTTTAAAAAAACGGTCAAAATGTGCTCCACTCGGGCTGAAAACGCTTGTTCGGAACATTTCCTTAATGTTGACTATAAATCATAAACTAAGCATTTTTCAGCTGAAATAATGAATGTAGTCCTCTTAATTCTTGCTTCTAAAGCATACGCAAACAGAAATTTCAATGTACAATGATGTTTTTAAAAAAACGGTCAAAATGTGCTCCACTCGGGCTGAAAACGCTTGTTCGGAACATTTCCTTAATGTTGACTATAAATCATAAACTAAGCATTTTTCAGCTGAAATAATGAATGTAGTCCTCTTAATTCTTGCTTCTAAAGCATACGCAAGCAGAAATTTCAATGTACAATGATGTTTTTAAAAAAAACAGTCAAAATGCGCTCCACTCGGGCTGAAAACGCTGTTGGGGACATTTCATTAATGTTGACTACAAATCAAAAACTAAGCATTTTTCAGCTGAAATAATGAATGTAGTCCTCTTAATTCTTGCTTCTAAAGCATACGCAAGCAGAAATTTCAATGTACAATGATGTTTTTAAAAAAACAGTCAAAATGTGCTCCACTCGGGCTGAAAACGCTGTTGGGGACATTTCATTAATGTTGACTATAAATCATAAACTAAGCATTTTTCAGCTGAAATAATGAATGTAGTCCTCTTAATTCTTGCTTCTAAAGCATACACAAACAGAAATTTCAATGTACAATGATGTTTTTAAAAAAAGGGTCAAAATGTGCTCCACTCGGGCTGAAAACGCTGTTGGGGACATTTCATTAATGTTGACTATTAATCATAAACTAAGCATTTTTCAGCTGAAATAATGAATGTAGTCCTCTTAATTCTTGCTTCTAAAGCATACGCAAGCAGAAATTTCAATGTACAATGATGTTTTTAAAAAAACGGTCAAAATGTGCTCCACTCGGGCTGAAAACGCTTGTTCGGAACATTTCCTTAATGTTGACTATAAATCATAAACTAAGCATTTTTCAGCTGAAATAATGAATGTAGTCCTCTTAATTCTTGCTTCTAAAGCATACGCAAGCAGAAATTTCAATGTACAATGATGTTTTTAAAAAAAACAGTCAAAATGTGCTCCACTCGGGCTGAAAACGCTGTTGGGGACATTTCATATAATGTTGACTACAAATCAAAAACTAAGCATTTTTCAGCTGAAATAATGAATGTAGTCCTCTTAATTCTTGCTTCTAAAGCATACGCAAGCAGAAATTTCAATGTACAATGATGTTTTTAAAAAAACATTCAAAATGTGCTCCACTCGGGCTGAAAACGCTGTTGGGGACATTTCATTAATGTTGACTATAAATCATAAACTAAGCATTTTTCAGCTGAAATAATGAATGTAGTCCTCTTAATTCTTGCTTCTAAAGCATACGCAAGCAGAAATTTCAATGTACAATGATGTTTTTAAAAAAACAGTCAAAATGTGCTCCACTCGGGCTGAAAACGCTTGTTTGGGACATTACATTAATGTTGACTATAAATCATAAACTAAGCATTTTTCAGCTGAAATAATGAATGTAGTCCTCTTAATTCTTGCTTCTAAAGCATACACAAATTGAAATTTCAATGTACAATGATGTTTTTAAAAAAAGGGTCAAAATGTGCTCCACTCGGGCTGAAAACGCTTGTTTGGAACATTTCATTAATGTTGACTATAAATCATAAACTAAGCATTTTTCAGCTGAAATAATGAATGTAGTCCTCTTAATTCTTGCTTCTAAAGCATACGCAAACAGAAATTTCAATGTACAATGATGTTTTTAAAAAAACGGTCAAAATGTGCTCCACTCGGGCTGAAAACGCTTGTTTGGGACATTACATTAATGTTGACTATAAATCATAAACTAAGCATTTTTCAGCTGAAATAATGAATGTAGTCCTCTTAATTCTTGCTTCTAAAGCATACGCAAGCAGAAATTTTAATGTACAATGATGTTTTTAAAAAAACAGTCAAAATGTGCTCCACTCGGGCTGAAAACGCTGTTGGGGACATTTCATTAATGTTGACTATAAATCATAAACTAAGCATTTTTCAGCTGAAATAATGAATGTAGTCCTCTTAATTCTTGCTTCTAAAGCATACGCAAACAGAAATTTCAATGTACAATGATGTTTTTAAAAAAACGGTCAAAATGTGCTCCACTCGGGCTGAAAACGCTTGTTTGGGACATTACATTAATGTTGACTATAAATCATAAACTAAGCATTTTTCAGCTGAAATAATGAATGTAGTCCTCTTAATTCTTGCTTCTAAAGCATACACAAACAGAAATTTCAATGTACAATGATGTTTTTAAAAAAACGGTCAAAATGTGCTCCACTCGGGCTGAAAACGCTTGTTTGGAACATTTCATTAATGTTGACTATATATCATAAACTAAGCATTTTTCAGCTGAAATAATGAATGTAGTCCTCTTAATTCTTGCTTCTAAAGCATACGCAAGCAGAAATTTCAATGTACAATGATGTTTTTAAAAAAAACAGTCAAAATGTGCTCCACTCGGGCTGAAAACGCTGTTGGGGACATTTCATTAATGTTGACTATAAATCATAAACTAAGCATTTTTCAGCTGAAATAATGAATGTAGTCCTCTTAATTCTTGCTTCTAAAGCATACGCAAACAGAAATTTCAATGTACAATGATGTTTTTAAAAAAACGGTCAAAATGTGCTCCACTCGGGCTGAAAACGCTTGTTCGGAACATTTCCTTAATGTTGACTATAAATCATAAACTAAGCATTTTTCAGCTGAAATAATGAATGTAGTCCTCTTAATTCTTGCTTCTAAAGCATACGCAAGCAGAAATTTCAATGTACAATGATGTTTTTAAAAAAAACAGTCAAAATGCGCTCCACTCGGGCTGAAAACGCTGTTGGGGACATTTCATTAATGTTGACTACAAATCAAAAACTAAGCATTTTTCAGCTGAAATAATGAATGTAGTCCTCTTAATTCTTGCTTCTAAAGCATACGCAAGCAGAAATTTCAATGTACAATGATGTTTTTAAAAAAACAGTCAAAATGTGCTCCACTCGGGCTGAAAACGCTGTTGGGGACATTTCATTAATGTTGACTATAAATCATAAACTAAGCATTTTTCAGCTGAAATAATGAATGTAGTCCTCTTAATTCTTGCTTCTAAAGCATACGCAAGCAGAAATTTCAATGTACAATGATGTTTTTAAAAAAACAGTCAAAATGTGCTCCACTCGGGCTGAAAACGCTTGTTTGGGACATGACATTAATGTTGACTATAAATCATAAACTAAGCATTTTTCAGCTGAAATAATGAATGTAGTCCTCTTAATTCTTGCTTCTAAAGCATACGCAAGCAGAAATTTCAATGTACAATGATGTTTTTAAAAAAAGGGTCAAAATGTGCTCCACTCGGGCTGAAAACGCTTGTTTGGGACATTACATTAATGTTGACTATAAATCATAAACTAAGCATTT